>NW_026900656.1:0-178553 GCF_033783945.1 Neopsephotus bourkii
ATGCATAGAAAACAGTAATGAAATAATTAAAGACACAAACCTGGGATGTTCATGGACTATCATAGAATCTCTTCTTAATTGCCATGTGCCGTTATTTTCTCTTTATTCACAAATGTCAAAAAAATGTCACGGACACTACATTTTTCCCAGTGGCTACAGCCTGAAACAGTGGGGTGGGGGTGAGGTGGTAGTGTTTTGGTTGTGTGCATTTTTTAAGTTAGAACTTTTTAAAAACGCGTTTTTCCACAGTAGAAAAAAAAATATTTTTGTTGTATAAAATCTTGCCAAATCTGTCTTTTTATAAAACCAATACTTTTGAAGCATAAGATACCAATTGAAATGCCAAACAGATGGATTGGAAACTGACCTGATCGAATCAACTGCCAAATGAGAAACAAACAAGGTTCCAGATCATATGTTCCTTTTTTTTAAGAAAACATTCCATTTTCTAATGCCAAAAACAACAGTGTGAGTGAATATGCTACTAGGTATGCATGTAGAGAAGACAGTTTAACTCTCTCTTTATGACAGAGGTGGCATAAAATTGCATATGTTGTTTTCTGCAATAATATCAAAGTACCTTTGTACAGCATGAAATTATTGATGAGTGATCACATTAAGGAACCTTTCTTGATAAAGTTGTCTCTTAACCAGTTCACAGACATCTGATAGGCTTCATGCAAAATAGCCTCTTGATGTTCTTTAGAAAGATTTATTAATGTAAAGGAAACAGTGAAAAATCACTCTTGAAGTTTAAATGTGCAAATTTTTAATGACAAAACTGTAGCACACCCTGATGAGCTGTTTAGGTTGAAAGGTGTTTTTTTGACCAGATGCATGATCGCTAGCAAGCTACAGAGAATTCAGAGGTCAGACATAATTGGATTATTTACAATGCCAAGTAGCACTAGAATGCACTTAGCACAGAAATTATTGCCTTTCAGCAGCAGAGGAGAGGTAAAAAAAGAATGACTTACTAGTTGAGTAACAAAGTTAACAATAAATACCAATGAGACGTTTTGCATCCTTAACCCTCCCAATGCCAAAACAATAATATGAACAATTGCTATTTTTTGCTTCCTCATAAAACACCTTAACTGAAAACTGATTGTGGGTATAGTGCAATTACGAATGCTATAATCATTGTTGTCCTGGGTTCAGCAGTAGCAGGCATTTTTCTCCTTCTTAGTAGCTGGTGCAGTGCTGTGCTTTTGACTTTAAGCCTGAGAACAATGCTGATAACACCGATGTTTTTAGTTGTTGCTAAGTAATGTTTACTCCGACCAAGGACTTCCTGAATCTCATGCTCTGCCAGGGAGAAGGGGAAGCCAGGAGGAAGCAGAGACAGGACACCTGACCCAAACTAGCCAAAGGGGTGTTCCGTACCACAGCACGTCATGCCCAGTATATAAACTGGGGGGAGTTACCCGGAAGGCCCAGATCTCTGCTTGGGTCAGGCTGGGTATTATCGGTCAGCCGGTGGTGAGCAGTTGTATTCTCTTCCCTTATTATTCCCCTTATCATTATTATTGTTGTTGGTAGCAGTAGTAGTTTCGTATTATACATTAGTTATTGGACTGTTCTTATCTCAACCCGTGGGAGTTACATTCTTTCAATTCTCCTCCCCATCCCTCCGGGAGCGGGGGGAGGAAGAAGTGAGGGGGAGTGAGCCAGCAGCTGTGTGGTTCTGAGTTACTGGCTGGGCTTAAACTGTGACAATTGTACATGCATCTATAGATAGATAGATAGATTGATGGCAGCATCCGTATTGGCTTTTTAACTGTTCACTAGTGTTCACTAGTCCAAAACTAGTGCAACAAAGCTATAATATGTGTTTTACAGAAACCTTAAACTTGCTTTTTTCACTAAGTAGTTGACACTGTCCTGACATATATAGGATGGTGAAGCTTTTTCTAATTCAGACTATTGTATGATCTGTAATTTTTAATCATGCTGCCACATGACTGTGAAACATTTTAAGTTTAAAAGTGGAGAAGAGACTTTATGCTGGCTATCAGTCAGAACTGACCGCAGGATTTGAAAAAGCTTTAAAAGAGGGTAAAAGGGCTGCATATGGAGATATTGCTAGAGTCCGAGCTTTTGGTTTTATTCCCTTGTTCTGCATTCTTCACAAAATAATCAAATAAATAAAGACATGTTAACCCATCAGGAAAAAAAAAAAAAAAGCTAATAATTTATTGTATGCGCAGATGTTCTTGGAGCTCTGTGCATTGTTATCCTGCATTACAATAGTAACATTAGTAAACTAATGAAGTCTGCGCAGTTTATTAACAAGCTCTACAAATTACCCACCCTTAATTAAGAAACAAAAAAATTAAATCTATTTTGGAGAGACTGTCACAAGTTAGGAAATTAAAATGTCCTGTTGTAGATATTTAATGGCTATTTTAGATGTGAATGCTCCATCCCTGGCAGTGTTCAAGGCCAGGTTGGACAGAGCCTGGGGCAACATGGTTTAGTGGGAGGTGTCCCTGCCTATGGCAGGGGAGTTGGAACTAGATGATCTTAAGGTCCTTTCCAACCCTAATAATGATTCTATGATTCTAAAAATTATTTCAGAAGGATTTGGATTATTTTCTTCCCATTCTCAAATACTTCCTCTGCTGTATCGCCCTACGCAATGATGTCATCAGTGTATTGCATGTGTTCTGGAGTTTGCCCCTGTTCCCATGTGCTCTGGATCAGTCCATGGCAGATGGTAGGGCTGTGTTTCCACCACTGCGGTAGTCAATTCCAAGTGGACTGGATGTCCCTCCAAGTAAAAACGAACTGTGGCTTGCAGTCTGCTGCCAAAGGGATTGAGAAAAATGCATTGTCAGTATCAATTGTGGCATCCCACTTGGCTGCCAGTCCATATTGAAGCTCTAGCATGTCTGATAGGGCAGCACTCAGTGATGTCATGACTTCATTCAGGTCACCTGTTGTTCTTCAACTTTCAGCATCCCTACAAGAGAAGTATCCTCTGAGAGACCTGACAAGGTGGACAGCTGCTTCATTTCCTCCATCTCTGAGGCAGCTGTAACAAAAGCCCATTGGTACCCTTTTTGGATCTCTGAAGTACCCTCTCCTGAGGTAGTCTATGCCAAGAATACATGGAGCCTCTGGACCAGTCACAATGGGGTGCTTTTCCACACCTTCCCAGTTAGGCTGATTTTAGCCTCCAGTACAGTCAGATCTGGGGATTCTCCTGTCACTCCAGAAATACAAATGGGTTCCACCCCTTGACAGTTTGATGGCATCAGAGTACACTGTGCACCAGTATCTACTAGAGCCTTATACTCCTGTGGGACTGATGTGCCAGGCCATCTGATCTACACAGTCTGGTAAAGCCGCTTGTCCCTCTCCTCCACTTGACTGGAGACAGGGCTCATCTATTCCCAGTCATAGGTTGCTTCACTTAATCCTTGTAAAATCAGATTAGAACTCATTACTATAGGATCAAATGTAAGGTCAGCCCTCCCACTCTACGGTTGTTTTTCCTTGCAGTTCATGTACCCATTTCTCCAGAATTAAGATAGGTTTTCCATCCCATTTGATCATGTCCTCTCCATGGTCTCACAGGTAAAACCACAGGGTACCACATGGAGTATACCTTCTATATCCTCTTGAGCAGAAGGATGCCTCCTGTTAATATCTGAAATGATGGTCTGTACAGTTGGGGAGTAGGATTGAGTTTAGTTGCTGGGACTATTTTTCACCTAGTTCAGACAGTTTTTCCAGAGGCAAGACCTAAGTCCATAGGAGGGAAGATTTTCTTCATATTGCCAGATTTGGCAGGCTAATTCATTCATCGTTGGTGCCTCTATGTCTCACCAGTTCATTATTGCCAATGAGTTGGCATATGACAATTGTGCACTTTGTAACAATTTCTGTTATGACTTGCATGCATGGGACTCTTTATGGATCTGTGGGCAGCTGTACATTGTTCAGGTCAAACTAAAGCATCTCTAGTGCAGCTAATTCCCTCAGGTACTGTATACATCTCTCCATTGCCGTCCACTTCCCTTGGTTACATACAACATCTTCCTTGAAGGGCTATCTTTCCCTCATGGCTGATAGGAGTCACCTTCAGAGGCTGAGGACTTGTCTCCCTTTTCCAATTGCATTGTCAATACCTGCTTCCCTAGAAAGTGATCCCAGCTTTTTGGCTTCCGTACCCTCTAAATCGAGGCTATAAGCTCCATTATCCCAGCATCAGAGCAGCCAGGTGATAATGTGCTCACCTGGGCAGTGGCTAAAATCTTGTATGTCCCACAGCTCAGTCAGGGACAGAGATCAAGGTTTTGCCTCTTCCTCCTGTTCTTGTTATGGTCCTGCTTCATCCTGTTTCACTAAACGAGCTGACCTTCGTGTCCGCTTGTTCTTCTGTATAAGGGCAACTGATAGAGGCACGGATTGGTTCTTTGGTTCAGCAGGAGTGCTTCCTACCAAGGTTAGAATGACTGCAATGTCTGTTGTCAGGGTTGGAGTGGCCGCAATGCCTGTTGCTGGGTCTGGAGTAGCTATGGTGTCTGTAGATTTGCCATCAGATCCAGAGACCTTCTTTTCCCCTTGAAGGTACTGAATAGTGTTAAGCAGGGCTCTGTAGGCATAGGCCAGGCCCAAGCACGTTGCAGTGATTTGTGCCTCTCTGGAATTGCCAGAACAACATCATACTCCATAAGTTGGCATTCCAAAGAGAAAAGGCAAAAGGTATAATTATCATTAGTTCCCATTACATGGTTTCTATACTGGGCATGACATGCAGTGGTATGGAATACCCCTTTGGCTAGTTTGGCTCAGGTGTCCCGTCTCTGCTCCCTCCCAGCTTCTCGTGCCCCTCCTCACTGGCAGAGCATGACAGACTGAAAAGTCCTTGATCAGGACTTAGTAACCACTACTTAAACATCAACATTATTCAGACTAAAGCCAAAACACAGCACTGCACCAGTTACTAGTGAGAAAATTAGCTCTATCCCAGACAAAACAGGTACAAAGAAGCATTGTGGATCATTACATGCGATAGTGGTATTCATGAAAGCAGGAGAACTTTAAGAGAGTAAATTTGCAGGTGTACCATTCTGTCCTGGGTTCAGCAGTAGCAGTCATTTTTCTTCTTCTTAGTAGCTGGTACAGTGCTGTGTTTTTGACTTCAGCCTGAGAACAATGCTGATAACACACTGATGCTTTTAGTTGTTTCTAAGTAATGTTGACTCCGATCAAGGACTTTTCAGTCTCATGCTCTGCCAGGGAGGAGGGGCACAGGAAGTCGGGAGGAAGCAGAGACAGGACACCTGAGCCAAACTAGCCAAAGGAATGTTCCATCCCACAGCAAATCATGTCCAGTACAGAAACTCATGGGAGTTACCTGGAAGGCCCAGATTGCTGCTTGGGTCGGGCTGAGTATCTGTCAGTGGGTGGTGAGCAATTGTATTGGGCATCACTTGTGTTTATTATTTCTTTTCCTTTTCCCCTTTTAGTTTTATATGCTCTCCCCTTGTGATTTCCCTTACCATTATTATTATTGGAGGTAGCAGCAGCAGTTTCGTTATACCTTAGTTACTGGACTGTTCTCATCTCAACCCGTGGGATTTGCATTCTTTTGATTTTCCTCCCCATTCACCCGGGGGGGGGGGGGAAGAAGGGAGGGAGGGAGGGAGCGGCTGTGTGGCTCTGAGTTACTGGCTGGGCTTAAACCATGACAACTTGTTTATGTCTAAGCGGGGAAGGAGGTCACTAACCATTTTTTCCTGGTTTATGGGGAGTCCAATCAGCTCCCCTTCTCTGTCATGCAACTCAGGGAACTGAGTACCCTGACAATGGCTGGCTTCACTATTAAAGACTGAGGAAAAGGCAGCACTAAGTACCCAAATCTTTTCCTCATCCCCAGCCACTGGGTTTCCCCTGCTATCCAGTAAAAAAATGGAGGTTGTCCTTGGCCATCTTTTATTGCTAATATATTTGTAAAAGTACTTTTAATTCTCTTTTATGTTAGTGGCCAGATTTAGTTCCATGTATGCCTTTATAGAATCATAGAATAATAGAATATTTAGGGTTGGAATAGAACTTAAGATCATCTAGTTCCAATCCCCATGCCATGAGCAGGGATGCCTCACACTAGACCATGTTGCCCAAGGCTCTGTCCAACCTGACCTTGAACACTGCCAGGGTGTCCTGGGTTCAGCAGTAACAGTCTTTTTTTCTCCTTCTTAGGAGCTGATGCAGTGCTGTGGTTTTGACTTTCAGCCTGGAAAAAGCACTGATAACACCGATGGTTTTTGTTACTGCAAAAATGTTTAGTCTGACCAAGAACTTTCTGAGTCTCATCCTCTGCCAGGGAGGAGGGGAAGCTGGGAGGAAGCAGAGACAGGACACCTGATCCAAACTAGCCAGAGAGGTATTCCATACCACACCACGTCATGCCCAGGATGTAAAGTGAGAGTTAACCAGAAGGGCTAGATCACAGCTGAGTCGGGCTGGGTATTATCAGTTGGCGGGTGGTGAGCAGTTGTATTCTCTTTCCTTGTTATTTCCTTTATCATTATTATTAATGGTGATAGCAGTCGTGGTTTGTGTTACACCTTAGTTATTGGACTGTTCATATCTCAACCCGTGGGAGTTGCATTCTTTCGATTCTCCTCCCCAACCCTCCGGGAGTGGGGGGAAGAAAGGGGGTGGGAGGGGCAGGACTGGACTGCATGGCTGACTTGCCGACAGGGTTTAAACCACGACAGTTATGTTTGACGCCCAACGTGGCACACGAAGGGTTGAAATAACGACAGATCTGACCAGAGTGTGTCTAATCGTATTTGTGATAAGCTTTCATTTTTTTCAGATTAATAGTCACTCGTCACAATGCTGATTTATTGGCTCTCAAAGTTGTTTCTCTTGATCTCACATTTTCAGCATGTTGTACCTTACTTACAGCTGGTATTTGCTGTGCTAGTGTTTATCAGATGGGGGGCCTGGGCTAAGGTCATTGTTTCACTCAACTTTATGGTAATGACTTGTAATACAGGCAGGCTCTGGCAGCAGGACTGGATGGACGTGGCTGTAGACTTGTACCTGGCCATCCTGCTGCTCTTCACCGTCCTGGCCCTCGACCTCACCTCCGTCTTCCTGTGGCTGCGAGGAGCCGAGGGGGAGCAGCCCTGGGAGCCACCGGAAGCCAAAGCAGCCCGGGAGAGCAGCCTTGAGGACCAGGAGGCCAGAAGGAGGCGGCTGCCAAGTAGCGGGAGGAGGCGGCAGAGGAGCCGAGCCCAGCACCGTAGGGGCCGAGAACATCCCTTGGCAGCCGCCCACCAAGCCCCGCAAGCCCGAGCCCCAAGAGGATGCAGAGATCAAGATACCACCTTTGGGAGCCACAGGTGGGTCCAGCATCAGGCACCCGGGACAACTGGAGGATGCAGGAGACCACGCAGCACTTTCCAGAAAGGCAGAGGAGGAAGATCTGGACTCAGAAAAAGAGAAGCTGGTGGTGAGAGAGCCAGCAAGCACAGCAGCTACACCAGCCCCAGTGACGAGTACAGCAGCATCATTTGAGAGTTCTGAAGGTTTTGAATGGCCTTTGGGTACCCTTGAGACCTGCCTGCTGATTGTGATGGGGATCAGCATGTTGGCACGCATACAGAGTGTGTTTTTACCCATAACCATTTTATCTGATCAAGAAAGTTAAGCAGAGTCGGCTTTGGGTATTGTCTAGGGTTAGACAATGATATAGGAGGATCAAGAGATTTTCCCCAAGGCTGGACAATCATGAGTGGCAGGGTGTGTGGGACAGTATGGGCAAGTATCTAGGCCAGTGGTCCCCTCCAGTGATTTGGAAGCGTTGGAGATTGAAGGCAGCTGTATGGAGTCCCCAACAACAAGTTGCAGAAACTGTTGCAGTGGAGGGTGAATTATTTTGAACTTGGGGGGCCCATGACTCTTCAGAACATCAGGACAGAGATGCAACATATAGATGGACTCATGATCGAGGGGTGGACTTAGCTATGGACACTATTGCCCAGGTTATTCACGAGTGTGAACACTGCACACAGCCTCTTGTGCTCTGAAAGACTGTTACAAGAGATGGAGCCCGACATCATGGACCGAATGGACTCAGCAGCTTTGAAGGGATTGGTACATATACTAAGGAACGATATCTCTCCCTCTGTGTGGACGTATATATATGCATATATATGAGACAAGAGTGATGGTATATTGAAAATGGGGAATCTGAGCATGACGTGAATGGTATGGAAGAAGGGGTGGATACTGTCCTGGGTTCAGCAGTATCAGTCATTTTTTCTCCTTCTTAGTAGCTGGTGCAATGCTGTGGTTTTGACTTTGAGCCTGGGAACAGCGCTGATAATATCAATGTTTTTAGTTGTTGGCCAGAATGTTTAATCTGACGAAGGACTTTCTGAGTCTCATGCTCTTGCAGGGAGGAGGGGAAGCCGGGAGGAAGCAGAGACAGGACACCTGACACAGACTAGCCAAAGGGTTATTCCATACCACAGGATGTCATGCTCAGTATATAAACTGAGGGCAGTTACCCAGAAGGGCTAGATCACTGCTTGGGTCGGGCTGGGAATTAGCGGTCGGCGGGTGGTGAGCAGTTGTATTCTCTTCCCTTGTTATTTCCTTTATCATTATTATTATTGGTGCTAGCAGTAGAGGTTTCTTTTATACCTTACTTACTCGCCTGCTCTTATCTCAACCCGTGGGAGTTATATTCTTTCAATTCTCCTCCCCAGCGGGGGGAAGAAAGGGGGAGGGCAGGACTGGACTGTGTGGCTGACTTGCCAACAGGGTTTAAACCACAACACAGGGATGGAACATTTATCAGTGCTGTGGCAACCTGTTCCAGAGCCTCACCACCATCACAGTAAAGAATTTCCTCCTTAGATCTAACCTGAACTTCCCGTGATTAAGTTTGAACCCATTACCTCTTATCCTATCACTACAGTGCCTGATGAAGATACCCTTTCCAGCATCCTTATAGTCTCCCTTCAGATCCTGGAAGGCTGCTATGAGGTCTCCATGCAGCCTTCTCTTCTCCAGGATAAACAGCCCCAACTTTCTCAGACTGTCTTCATATGGGAGGTTCTCCAGCTCCCTGATCATCCTCATGGTCTCCTCTGGACTTGCTGCAACAGCTCCATATCCTTCTTATTTTGAGGATATCAGAACTGTACGCAGCACTCCAAGTGAGGTCTCATAAGAGAGCAGAGGGGCAGGATCACCTCCTTTGACATTCTGGTCACACTCCTTTTGATGCAGTCCAGGAAATGGTTGGCTTTCTGGGCTGCGAGCACACACTGACAGCTCATGTTAAGTTTCTCATCAGCCAACACCCCCAAGTCCTTCTCTGCAGGGCTGCTCTGAATCTCTATTCTGTCCAGCACAGGCTGTGCCTGGGATTGCCCCAACCCAGGTGTAGGACATTGCACTTGGTTTGTTTGAATTTCATGAGGTTGGCATTGGCCCAACTCTTAATCATGTCAACGTCCCTCTGGATGGCATTCCTTCCTTCCAGAGTATCAAGTGAACCATACATCCTGGTGGTGTTGGCAATCTTGCTGAGAGAGCACCCAATCCCACTGTCCATGTTGCTGACAAAGATATTGAACAGGATCAGTCCCAACACCGACCCCTGAGGGACACCACTCGTTACCCGCCTCCAACTGGCCATTGAGCCATTGATCACAACTCTTTGTGCGCGGTCATCCAGGCAATACTTTATCCACGGAGTGGTCTATCCATCAAATGGATGTCTCCCCAGTTTAGAGACAAGGACATTATGCGGGACAGCGTCAAACGCTTTCCACATGTCCAGGTAGATAACCTCAACAGCACTGCCCTGAGACAAGGGGTGGGGGCATAAAAATACAAGATGTGATATAGAAATCTTTAGAAGTAGCTTTAAGTAATGTTAAGTTTGATGGCTTTGTAACAGTAACAATGGAAAATTACTGAGGTGCAGGATACATAGAGAAAAATATATAGAGAGAATGCAGCTAGAAAACATACTGAGAATTCTCACAAGATAAATCGTTATAGTTGACATAGCTTTAAGAAAAAAACAGCCTAGAAAAACAGGACACAGGGATAAGGAGTATCTGGGAACTGCAGGTGTCCAGGATGGGCTACAGTTAAACTAACTGATAAGTAGGAGGATAGGAGGATTATTATGTCTCTGGTGCTAACGAACCAATTAAACTGGTATGAGCATCTACTGCGCGTGCCTCAAAGGCTGCCAGAAGTGATGAAGATTGTTGGAAGAAGTAAACGACCCTCAGAGACCACCAGCACAATTCTGTACGCATGCAGGGAACTCTCTGGAAATTGATGTAATCCATATGTAGTCTCATGAATATGTATGTATGCCCAGGGACTACATAAGGATGGCTTGTATAGCAATACCGGGACACACGTTAGGAGGAGTTATCCCCCGTGTCTCCCGGCACCGCAATAAAGAATACCTGCTTGTCAGCTTGAAAACTTTGTTGGCAAGTTTGTTCCTGGAGTTTTCTCTGAATCAGCCCCTGTCCGTCAGTTGTGTAGCCCCATCATAGAAGGCCACCAAATTGGTCAGGCAAGATTTTCCCTTAGTGAAGCCATGCTGGCTGTCACCAACCACCTTGTTCTTTTTTTATGGGGGTTCTTCTTTTGGGGGTTGGAACTTGATGATCTTAAGGTCCTTTCCAACCCTAACAATTCTATTCTATGATTCTATGTGCCTTAGCATGCTTTCCAGGCAAATCTGCTTGAAGATTTTGCCAGGCACAGAGGTGAGACTGACTGGTCTGTAGTTTCCTGGGTCTTACACTTTCACTTTCTTGAAAATGGGGGTTATATTACCCTTTTTCCAGTTGTTGGGAACTTCACCTGACTGCCATGATTTTTTAAATATGATGGACATCATATTTATAATTCCAGTTTTGTAATTCAGGAGTTACTTCCATAGCAAATCTTTGCATTAAGATGTTGGCATTGGATGCTTCACCTGACTGCCATGAGTTTTCAAATATGATGGACAGTGGCATAGCAACTTCATTTGCCATCTCCTTCAGAACCCATGGATGGATTTCACCAGGTCCCATGGACTTGTTTCCATTCAGGTTCTTAAAATAATCTCAAATCTGATCCTCTCCTACAGTGGGCCTAAGGCCTTCATTCTCACAGTCTCTGCGTCTACCTTCCAAGACTTGGGTGGCGTGGTCACAGCACTTGTCTGTGAAGACTGGGGCAAAGAAGTAATTGAGAACCTCAGCCTTCTCCAAATCCAGGGTAGCCAGTTCTCCCTATAGCTTCTGGCGAGGGCCCACATTATCCCTAGTCTGTCTTTTGTTTGTGACCTATAGAAGCCCTTCTTGTTATCTTTCACAACCCTTGCCAGACTCATTTCTATCTGGGTCATTGCTTTCTTTTGCCTTTCTAACTTTCTCTCTACATAACAACATCCTTATACTTTTCATGGGGTAACTGTTCCTTCTTCCACAGGTGTCAAATTCTCTTTTTTTTTATTCCGGAGTTCTAGCACTATCTCCCTGTTCAACCAGGTTGTTCTTTTCTCTGAAAGTTTGATTTTTGGCACATGGGGACTGCCTGCTCCTGTGCCTTGAGAATTTTTTTCTTGAATAGTGGCCAGCCTTCCTGGACCCCTTTTTCCTTCAGTAATGTTTCCCAAGGAATTCTGAAGTCCCCCACAAGAACAAGGGCAAGCGATAGTGAAACTTTTCCCAGTTGTCTGAAGAACGCTTCATCTGTAGCTTCACCCTGGTTAAGTGGCCTAGAACAGATTCCTACCAGCCTGTCTGCTTAGTTGGCCTTCCTCCTGATCCTCACCCACAAACATTCAACCTTCTCACTCACAACACTAAGTTCCAGGCAGTTGATGCACTCCCTGACATACAATGCAATCCCACCACCTCTTTTTCCTTGCCTATCCCTTCTGAAGAGCTTGTAGCCATCCATTGCAGTACTCCAATTGTGAATTATTCCACCACGTTTCTGTGATGGCAATTATGTCATGATTTCCCTGCTGCCCAATGGCTTTCAGCTCCTCCTGTTTGTTGGCCATGCTGCAGGCATCGACATAGATGCATTTAAGTTGTTCTGTGGATCTGGACTCCAACAGCGGCATGCTACCCCATGGCTCATGTCTAGTGAGCCTAGTGTTATCCCCTTCCCCCTTCAAACCTAGTTTAAAGCCCTCTCTATGAGCCCTGCTAGCTCCTGGGCTAGAATCCTTTACCCCCTTTGGGACAGGCATACCCTGTCTGCTGCCAGCAGGCCTGGTGCTGTATAAATGGAGCCATGGGAGCCATGATCAAAAAACCAAAAATTCTGGCACTGACAGCAGTCCCAGAGGCAGGAATTAAATAATGCAATTTTTCTGATGTTATCATTGTCATTGTTTCCAAGTGCCAGGAGGGACGAGAAGACTACTTGGGCTCCTGAACCCTGAACCAGTCACCCCAGGTCCCTGAAGTCCTTCTTGAGAACCCTCAGGCTTCTTGTTGAACAGATTTCTTCATTGCCCAAATTAGGAGCAATGATGTCAAATTAGACTTTTTCTTAATCTATATGAGAAGAATGAGAGTACAGGGGAAGAGGGAAGGTGTCCTGGGTTTAGCAGTGGCAGTCATTTTTCTTTTTCTTGGTAGCTGGTGCAGTGCTGTGTTTTGACTTTCAGCTGGGAACAGAGCTGATAAAAATGATGTTTTGGTTTGGCCAAGGACTTTGTGAGCCTCATGCTCTGCCAGGGAGGAGGGGGAGCCGGGAGGAAGCAGAGACAGGACACCTGACCCAAACTGACCAAAGAGGTATTTCATACCACAGCACGTCATGCCCAGGATGTAACTGGGAGTGACCCGGAAGGGGCGAGTGGACTGCAGGGTTGGAGGAGGTATCGGTCAGTGCTTGGTCGGGCTGGGGGGGCGAGTTATCGGTCGCCTGGTGATGGGGTGTTGTATTCTCTTCCCTTGTTATTTCCTTTATCATTACTATTATTGGTGGCAGCAGTAGTGATTTGTGTTATACCTTAGTTACTAAACTGTTCTTATCTCAAACCATGGGAGTTGCATTTTTTTTGATTCTCCTCTCCGTCCCTCCGAGAGTAGGGGGAGGGCAAGAAGGGGGGGAGTGAGTTAACAAGGGGTTGGTTGGGTTAAACCACGACAGAAGGGACAAAACCCAAGTTTACTGTTTAACAGAAAGTCTGTTCATGAGATTACAGGGAGGAGGTGAGTAGGTTGAGGAGTATCAGGGAGTCTGAAAAGGAGATCAACTCCTGGAACTGCACCCTACCTTCCCTGGTACAGACCTGTCAGGCAGACAGGACATATGATAAGGAGGATTCCCTGCCCTCTCTCCACCTAGCAGAAGGTGGTAGCTCAAGGGATGGTGGGAGATGGCAACAAGTTCCTGTCCAGTGCAGCAGGCTCACCTCCTCTGTGACTACCTCACCTTTCCAGGTGTCCTTGTAAAATAGGTATGAGGCTCTGCAAGTAGAACCATACAATGATGACAATGATGGTCCATCTATGTTGAAGGTGTCACCAAGGTTAAAGTTGGACTATGCCCCACATCAAAGCCACTTCCACAAAGAAGAAAAAGATGGGTTATTGTCATAGAAGACTCTCTTGAGGGGGACAGAAGGTCCAGTATGCCAGCTGGACCCACTTCTTAGGGAAGTCTGTTGCCTCCCTGGGAATTAGGTTAAAGCTGTTACAAGAAAACTTCCTACCCTGGAACAGCCCTTGAATTATTACCCATTATTGCTTTTTCCTGTAGGCAGCAACAAAGTTGCAATAAGAAGTCCAAGCGCAATCAAGAGAGACTTCAGGACCTTGAGAGGGCTGGTTGAGGGATCAGGAGCACAAGTGGTGTTCTCTTCTCTCCTCTACCTTTCCAGTTGCAGGGAATGATGGGGGAGAAACAGGAAGAGCCAGCTGGTCAATGCCTGGCTCTATGACTGATATCACTGGTATAATTTTTGGTTTTTTGATCACAGGTCAGTCCACGTGACACCAGGCCTGCTGGTGATAGATGGGGTACACCTGTCTCAAAGGGGGAAAAGGATCTTTGCACAGGAGTTAGCAGGGCTCATTGAAAGAGCTTTAAACTAGATTTTAAGGGGGAAAGGGATAAAACCAGGCTCACTAGATAAGCCTGGGAGTGGCACACCAATGACTGAGGGAGGTTTTCTAGCAAGGTCCTTCAGTCTGCTCCATGATGTGCTGAGTACGCTGGAGCAAATCTGAAATGACCATGTACTAATACATGCAGTGCCATCTCAGTGGATGTAAGGATGGAAATTCAAGTGGTAGCTAAGACACAAGGGTTGTCAATGCACTAAAAATGATGGAAGCACCTGAGAACAGTCACATAGGAATTAGGGCTTCTCCCCCAAAAAATATGGCAGGATCAACAGCCCAATGAAGTGCATCTACACCAATGCACGCAGCATGGGCAACAAACAGGAGGAGTTGGAAGCCATTGCACAGCTGGAAAACCATGATATAATTAAAATCATGGAAACATGGTGGGATGACTCACACAACTGGAGTGCTGCAATGGATGGCTAAACACTCCTCAGAAGGGTTAGGCAAGGAAGGAGAGGCAGTGGGGTAGGCCTATACGATAGGAGGTGTTTCGATTGTCTAGAGCTTGATGATGGTGATGAAAGATTGTGGGTAAGAATCAGAGGGAAGGCCAACAAGACAGATGGTGGGAGTCTGTTATAGACCAACCAACCAGGATGAAGAGGCAGATAAAATATTCTATAAGCAACTGGGAGAAGTCCCATGATTGCTAGTCCTTGTTCTCATGGGGGACTTGAGCTTACCAAATGTCTACTGGAAATTAATACAGTGGAGAGGAAACAGTCTAGGAGGTTCCTGGAGTGTGTGGATAATAACTTCCTGACACAGTTGGTGAGTGAGCCAACTAGGGAAAGCACCTGCTGGACATGTTTGCAAACAGAGAAGGACTTGTGGGTGACGTGGTGGTTGGAGACCATGTTGGGCACAGTGATCATGAAATGACAGTTTTCATTTCTCAGAGAAGTTAGGAGGGTGGTTAACAGAACTATTGCATTGCACTTCTGTAGGGCAGACTCTGGCCTGTTTAGGGTCCTGGTTGACAGAGTCCTTTGGGAGGCAGTCCTGAAGAGCAAAGGAGTCCAGGAAGACCTGGACATTCTCCAAGAAGGAAATCTTAAAGGTGTAGGAGCAGGCCGTCCCAATGTGCTGAAAGGCAAGACAGTAGGGCAGAAGACTGGCCTGGTTGAACAGAAAGCTTTGGCTAGAACTCAGGACAAAAAAAAAAAAAAAAAAAGAAAAAAAAAAGTTTATGACCATTGGAAGAAGAGACAAGCAACTCAGGATGACTACAGTGATGTTGTGAGGTTATGCAGGGAGGAAGTTGAGAAGGGCCAAAGCCAAACTAGAACTTAATCTGGCTACTGCCCTAAAAGACAATAAAAAATGTTTCTATAAATATATTCGTAACAAAAGGAGGGCGAAGGAGAATGTCCATCCCTTATTGGATGCAGGGGGAAACACAGTGACAAAGGATGAGGAAAAGGCTGAGGTACTTAATGCTGCCTTTGCCTCAGTATTTAATAGTAAGACCAATTCTCAGGGTACCCAGCCCCCTGAACTGGAAGACAGAGATGGGGAGCAGGATGAAGCTCCCATAATCCAAGGGGTAATGGTTAGCAATCTGCTACACCACTTAGACACACACAGGTATATGGGGCCAGATGGGTTCCACCCAAAAGTACGGAGGGAGTTGGCAGAAGTGCTCACCAAGCCTCTTTCCATCAGTTAGAAGCAGCCCTGGCTGACTGTGGAGGTCCCAGTTGACTGGAGGTTAGCAAATGTGATGCCCATCTACAAGAAGGGCCATAAGGAGGATTGAGGGAACTACAGGCCTGCCATTCTGACCTTTGCATCAAGGAATGTTGTGGAACAGATCATCTTCAATGCTATCATGTGTCATGTACAGGACAACCAGGTGATCAGGCCCAGTCAGCATGGGTTTATAAAACTAAATTGTCTGATTAAGTAGCCTTAGTTAGCTTTGGTTAATTCAGTTTGCTATATTTCTGTTCATTATGGCCTGTTTCTTCTGAAATTGGGTGGAGCTACCCTTACTGTGTTGTTGGGGTTTGGTGGGGGATTTCTGTTAGTTATCTTTTTGCAAAAAACTGAACTGGCTCATGAGACTACCCAAAACAAGCAGCAATTTTGACCATGTGCTAGAAAACAATAATCTCTGAAAGGGAAAGGGCTTCTTATGCACTTTTGAAAAATACATACAACTTTACTGTCTCCTAGCTCCACATAAGCAAAATGTTAAAGTAGTTGTAGCAGGATGTTTTCCAACATAAAAGTTGCCAGACTAAGACAAGCATCCGCTTTGCTAACACATAGTACAGTAAATGGAATCAATTATCATAGAATCATAGAATCATAAAATAGTTAGGGTTGGAAAGGACTTTAAGATCATCTAGTTCCAACCCCACTGCCATGGGCAGGAACACCTCACACTAAACCATTTCACCCAAGGCTTTGTCCAACCTGGCCTTGAACACCGCCAAGGATGGAGCATTCACAACCTCCCTGGGCAACCCATTACAGTGCCTCACCACCCTAACAGGAAAGAACTTCTTCCTTATATCCAATCTAAACTTTCCCTGTTTAAGTTTTAACACATTACCCCTTGTCCTATCACTACAGTCCCTAATGAAGAGTCCCTACCCAGCATCCCTATAGGCCCCCTTCAGATAATGAAAGGCTGCTATGAGGTCTCCACACAGCCTTCTCTTCTCCAGGCTGAACAGCCCCAACTTTCTCAGCCTCTCTTTATACAGTATGTGCTCCAGTCCCCTGGTCCTCCTTGTGGTCCTCCTCTGGACGCGTTCCAACAGTACCATGTCCTTTTTATGTTGAGGACACCAGACCTGTACACAGTACTCCAAGTGAGGTCTCACGAGAGCAGAGGGGCAGGATCACCTCCTTTGACCTGCTGGTCACGCTTCTTTTGATGCAGCCCAGGATACGGTTGGCTTTCTGAGCTGCGAGCGCACACTGCCGGCTCGTGTTCATTTTCTCATCAACCAGTACTCCAATTCCCAGTGTAGTAACACAAACTGTGAGCAAAGCTAAATGAAAAGAAGTATTGGTCATCTTTTCAGAATCTCCATGAAGGTTTGTGTTTCTGAGCCTCTTTATTACTGCCAAAACCTGAGGCACATTTACCAGTTTCCAGAATTATCTAATCTTAGTCTGTTGGTGGTTTAAACCTAGCCAGTAACTCAGTACCATGCAGCCATTCATTCACACACACACCCCCCCTTGCCCCCAGGGCGGGATGAGGAGGAGAATCAAAAGAATGAAAACCCCATGGGCTGAGATAAGAACAGCTTAATAACTAATGTTCTCAAACTAAAGCCAAAACACAGCACTGCAACAGCTGCTAGGAACAAAAAAAATAACTGTTACAGCTGAAACCAGGACATAGTCTAACGTAAATCTAAGATTAGTGGGAAGTGAAGTAGTAGGTGGAGAAAAAAGCTGCACTATGTTCTTTTTATTCTTATCCCATCCAAATCCTACCTAGCTGCCTCTCTCAATTTAGAATTCCTACATGGCTATAAACCAAAGTTAGCAGAAGGCTAAAAAACTAAAGTCTTCAAACCTAAAAACACTTGCACAAATTTTTCAAAAATTCTAAATAGGAAATGGGGTTAAAAAATTATACAGATATTAAAAGCATATTCAGCACTTCACACATGCACACACACACACAAAATTCTGAAAGAAATTCATGTTGTATAATGCTTAATGTAATCTCACTTCCATTTCTGAATTCCCCTAGTTCAATTGCTTCATCTTCGGTTTTTCTATAGGAAGCACCACTATACAGTAAATTTCATGTCTTTCTTCAGACCTTCCTTTTATATTTAGTATGTCTGTTGCATGATAGGGTAAGTACACTTCTACTACTTTATCTTAAGCTTCAGCCTTTTTCATATGGTAAAGACACGTCATTTTTATTTGCTGTTTTATCTTATTGTAAACTATGCAGAAATTTCAGAATCCTGCTGCAAGAGTACATACATGCCATTCAAGACCAAGTCACATATGTATTTTCATTGTTGTCGATCTATACGGAATAGGATTTAACTTAAAATGCTTTTTTCCTGCCCTTTACAAATTGAAGTCTGTTTTCAGTTATGTGTCTGCCTTCTTGGCAGCCATATTAGAATCATAGAATCATAGAACAGTTAGGGTTGGAAAGGACCTTAAGATCATCTAGTTCCAACCCCCCGACCATGGACAGGGACACCTCACACTAAATCATGTCACCCAAGCCTCTGTCCAACCTGGCCTTGAACACCACCAGGGATGGAGCATTCACAACTTCCCTGGGCAACCTGTTCCAGTGCCTCATCACCCTTACAGTAAAGAACTTCTTCCTTATATCCAATCTAAACTTCCTTTTTAAGTTTTAACCCATTACCCCTTGTCCTATCACTATATTCTTTCAAAATTATTTGTTTCTCTAAAAGAAATGCAGTTGAACAAAACACAAGAACACTTGATTGGTACTATTTACCTCATTACCAGGACCACAAAAGAGAAAGAGAAAAAAAAAAAAAGAAAGGGAAAAAGGGGAATAAAAGTGAAAGGGGAAAAAAATGGGAAGACAGATGTGCAAGGCATTAAGGCATTATAATTTTTATGAATTGCATGGAGATCTACCTTTGACTGCACTTCCCTAGTAGTAAACTGTGGGAAAATGAGGGAAATGAGAGATCACCTTTCCCCAGTCCCCTAAAGTTATATTATAACATTAAGGAATTCTTAAGGGAAAATGTAGCTGCTACTCCCAGGATGGGATGTGGTTGGCATGCATGTAATCTACCTGGTGATAGTTTTCCAGGCAACCCAGCAACCTTGGCATATGCTAACAGAACCTGACCGGAGGGTGGAGTGGAGCAAAGGCCCTGCAGCCAGGCTCTGTTATACTCACTGCAGGAGTGGGAACTTGAAGGCACCATGTACTGATAAACTGCACAGCAGCTGCCAAATAAGGAAAATAGATTTGCATTATTAAAAGCAAAGCGAGAGGATTTTACACCCATCAGGAGCAAAGTGTGTATGACTGGAGTCACTCAAGCTCCATAGGCACAGAGTTAAAAAAATGAAACTTGTGTTACCATGGAAAAACCTGGACAGATCCTAGGGCCTCCTACAAGGTCAGGATGAACAACACAGACAAACAAAGAACTGACAGCAGGAGAGGAAGCTCTGCCCTTGTATAGGTGGAATAAGAAGCAGGGCTAATGAATCTCTAATCAGGACAGACTATCCTTGAAGACTGGTACATCCTGGAAGGACATGGACATTGTCAACATATGGCTTCACACATCAGCAAAACATGACTAGGGTGTCTTTTCAATGAAAATGATGTAACCTTGTGCAAATTTACTGACCCCTCCATACATGGTGGGAGGCTTATAGGGAGTTACTAACCCGAATCAAATTGTATAAATATGTGAAATTAGGAAAGGGAAGGGAGGGAAGACTCCACATAACTTCTGGGATCAGTCGACAGGCTGAACCTCTCTTATCCCCCATAAGGATGCCTATTGGGTAAGAACGTTACCTTATGTGTACTAAATTACTAACTCACGCTAGCTTTTATTAGTGATAATAGTCTGGTTGTGTATCACTTCAAGCTAGTTTCTGCAGACACTACCTTATCACTGGCAATCTCTGACTTTTTCCTGTCACAAATTTGTATTGTGTATAATAAAAGACTTCAGCTGAAGTCCACTTTGTGTAAGCCTCCAGAGACTTGAATATTTGAAATAAGGGATTTGACTCAGTGACGCTGTTGGTACAGGTCCCTCAAGAGGTTACACATATCACCCTCAGATTCAGTGGGCTGTCCAGTAGGATTCCCCAAAACAGTATGTGGATGGGCTGGTCTGGCACAAGGGTCTCTTCTCTTGGGATGCTAGCAAGCTGGTCAAATATAAAGGGTTTGAGGAAACCCCCCTTGTAATGTGACAGTATGGGAGTGCGGGAAAAATTTGGACAAGAAGGTGCAAGCACTACACAGTCCTTAGATTTAGAACCATTGATCCAGTCTGAGACTAGGATTGGATCCAGCTGCACCCAGCCCCTCTAATATCTGAGGATCAGCTGGAAAGCAAGGGGATCCTTTCTGAAGCTCATGACTCAGTGGGAGGGTCTCCCTAAAACATCTTGTCCACTGGCCTAAGGCAACCACCTTTTCCATAATATAAGCTTAATGTATGTCTTCAAATTACCATAGGCTTATGTTTTGGGGAACACACACACACATAATACTGAACTAGATACATTACCTTCCTTACAGTAGCCTTCAAATTCAAGTTGTTAAGTGTGTGTGCTGAATGTGCATGCACACAGAGTAACTTGCACACATACACTAAAAAACATGTACATGTATGTACACAAAAATATAGGATAAAAAAGAAAAAGTAAGAATTACTTTGTTAGAAAGAACAGAAAATAATATATAGTTATTTGTAATCACTATATACTTACTATTTAGTTGAATCTGATAACTGATATTCTCATCGTCTATCATAACATTCCTGGATCCCAGGGTCATTCCATAAACTTCTTACTGCGTCTACATAGGGGTTCTCAAAGGTTGACACCTTCTCTATATCGACTTCTTGAACTAAGTGCACATGATCCTAATTTAAAATAAAGAAAACAATAAGATTTACTTTGTTTTCTGTTTACAAATAGTTCATATACAGTGAATATGATTAACAGGAATCATTTTTTAGATTGGCCATCTCACCAAATGTGAGGTTATGAATGAATGATGATAAGGTGCATTCAAACTAAGAAAAACAGTAATATGAGAGGTGAACTCATAAATGTGTATGTAGGCCCTTATTTCAGAATAAGCTTATTCCAATCCAGCATTATTTAGCTGAAATGGATAAAATGCTTACATTAAAAATTATTTTTAATTAAGACAATTTAAAAGAAAGTTTTCAGTTTTCAGGTAATATTTTAGGGCATATAATATATCTGCTTTTTAAATGATAACCAGTTAAGCAACCTGGCAGAGTTAGACTAATGGAGTCAGAAAGAATGGAGAGGAGGGAGGATATTTGTCTTTTTAAGAGATTCATTTATATGCACATACACTAAGAGAGAAAAATAAGGGATGAAAACTTAGTTAAGTAAAAAACCCAATGGATCCTATTCTCAACTCTAGTCTGCATTTCAGACTAAACAAATTTCAGCAAGGACACAGACTCCTTTGCATTTTAAATTAGGTAAATGCATACAGAAAAGACTGGTTTTGCTCTTCTTAAAGAAATTTATCCTGTTTACTCACATACAAACCATCACTTCCCTTTCTAGACAGTCCAGGAGAATGCTACTACTCATTACTTAACAAAATTTTAAAATCGCAACTATTGTTTACTCACGTGGAACTCCAGGTTCAATGTGAAAAATGTTTGCCTTCAAGATATGGAGAATATATGCTCTCTAAGATAGGAACCTACATCTCCAAGTTCTAACAAACTATATTTTCTTCTGGAACACCATGTCCACCCATCCCAAAAATGGACACATAGAATCATAGAATCATAAAATAGGGTTGGAAAGGACCTTAAGATCATTTAGTTCCAACACCCCTGCCATGGGCAGGGACACCTCACATTAAAACATATCACCCAAGGCTTTGTCCAACATGGCCTTGAACACCGCCAGGGATGGAGCATTCACAACTTCCCTGGGCAACCTGTTCCAGTGCCTCACCACCCTCACAGTAAAGGACTTCCTTCTTAGATCTAATCTAAACTTCCCCTGTTTAAGTTTGAACCCATTACCCCTCGTCCTATCACTACAGTCCCTAATGAAGAGTCCCTACCCAGCATCCCTATATGCCCCCTTCAGATACTGGAAGGCTGTTAGGAGGTCTCCACACAGCCTTCTCTTCTCCAGGCTGAACAGCCCCAACTTTCTCAGACTGTCTTCATACGGGAGGTGCTCCAGTACCCTAATCATCCTCGTGGCCCTCCTATGGATGTGTTCCAACAGTTTCATGTCTTTTTTATGTTGAGGACACCAGAACTATAAATGGTACTCCAGGTGAGGTCACATGAGAGCAGAGTAGAGGGGCAAGATCACCTCCTTTAGCCTGCTGGTCATACTCCTTTTGATGCAGCCCAGGATACGGTTGGCTTTCTGGGCTGCAAGCACACACTGAAACCAGCTCATGTTCAGTTTCTCATCAACCAAGACCCCCAAGTCCTTCTCCACAGGGCTGCTCTGAATCTATTCTCCGCCCAACCTGTAGCTGTGCCTGGGATTGCCCTGACCCAGGTGAAGTACCTTGCACTTGGCACATCACAAAGGGTCTCTACTAAGCACAAGCCAATACCCTTGTAAAACAAGATATTTTTTTTTATTTTGTATTTTTTTCTCAAACTCAGTTATGTGTTCAATTGGCTTTGTATTGTTCCAAAAGAATGATGCCCCAAGTATTTGTTCACTACTTATGATATACTGATACAACAATATATTCGGGGGTTTTTTTCTTGTTTATGAGCTCTGAAATAAGCTGATATCAAAATGATAAGAGGTAAAAGACTGACTGTATTCAGAAGTTGTTCTTAAACTTTCATCAGAAATTCATCATGACTGAAATATTTCCCTAGCAGTTCTCTAAACATTCTCCAAAAGATGCTCAAGTATGGATGCAAGATGCGAAATAAAGGTCTTCAGATTTCACTAGAACTGGAGTCTGTCTTTGATACGCCACAAATGGCGCCCAAACAGGAGGAACTTGGGCTAAACCATCATGATGCAGAGGGTTGACCAATATACAGGGGGGTTGTACAAGGGGGTTAGAGGAATTCAATTGCTTAAACAAACTTATTGTCTGCACCTATCATGCCTACTAAGCAGAACAAAGGCACTAACTGTTGATAAGGAAAAGCAGACACCTGGTTCTATTGACAAGGAAAAGCAGATGCCTCAATCTACTGATAAGGGGGAGAAGCAGATGGTTTATGGCTGGGACACGGACCAAACCCTAAGGCCATATGTGAGGACTAAAAGGTGAAAAGCTCAAGAAGAGGAAGACTTATTTACTTCATCTTGAGACCCCTGCCCATGACCAGAGGGGGCACTGCACAGGCACAAAGGACCTTCTAGCTCATTGTAATACGAAGCAGGGATAGGACATGAATATGTATAGGCATATGGTGCAACCTTATATATGTAGAGGGAAACAACAACGAGATACGCGTGACTTTGAGGTATTATCCCCACGCGTCTCATCGCTGAATAAAAAGCATACCTACTTTACAACTTTAACGAGTTGTGGAGTCAATCCGCGCATCAGTCAGAGTCAACAGCCGGTGGTGTAGCCCAGCTGATCTCAGAGCAGTTTGGTGGGGGAGCACCAAAGTCGTCCGGACACGAAACTATCACATGAGAGAGGTGAGGAGGCTGGTGGGGGAGCACCAAAGAGGTCCAGACATAA
The DNA here is from genome assembly GCF_033783945.1 of Neopsephotus bourkii. Classification (NCBI taxonomy): domain Eukaryota; kingdom Metazoa; phylum Chordata; class Aves; order Psittaciformes; family Psittacidae; genus Neopsephotus; species Neopsephotus bourkii. The sequence goes on from NW_026900656.1 coordinate 23,572, forward strand.
TGATCACCTGGAAAAGGTGAGCAGCTGGGAACGGGACGATGGGGGGAATATTACTAAGCCTCCATTTTACAGATGTTTTCAATCCCTCTTAAGAAGAAGGGCAGCTGATGCACAAGAAAACTCACTTTAAAGCATTTCATATCTTTTAAAAGGCAATAATCATCCAAAGTAAAAGTCAAACTCAAAATAAAATAAAAACCATTCAAACATTCAAAACAATAATTAGTTAGGCTATAAATTCTTTGAATCACTTTTTTCCCCCCTGTTCAGCAGCTTGGTTCAAAACTCTCTCAGGGTTAAATAGTACAGTGGTTCATATTGAAGTTTTGTGAAAACAAGCAAACAAAGAAAAACCCTACAGCAAACCATCCCACAAACTGCACAAAAACACCACCACCACAACACCATCCCTCCCTGGCTTTTGTGTTTATTTTTATATTTTCTCTTAGTTCAATGCTGAAGAATACCACAACCATTTTTCATCATGTATACATTTCTGGGAACATTATACAGTTTTTTGCAGTTTTCTGTCATTTCAGCTCTCTGCTGTTAATTTAGATGACGGCAAAGGAAGCATTATCATTTCATCTGTAAAGGCCCATGAAAACTCGCAGTAGTAAATTAAGGGCCTTCATGAAAATAACTAGTACATACAACACATACAATATTTTGATCCAAGTCCTCTTTGAAGATCAATTTAAATAAGCTTTTCATACTTCAGTACAAATGCAGAAAAAGTTACAGAAATATTGTTATTAGAAGAAAGCGCTCACAGTGACTCCAAGAGGATTAGCAGAAAAAGACCAAAAAGGTCTCAAAACTACAACTATCCCAATGATCATTTCCTATCTATAAATTCTATGATCAGATAAAAATCTGGTATTAACACAAGGAACCACTACTATTTGTAGCACCAGGTCCAGAGAATAAAATTATGTAGAGAGTATTCTCTCAACATCTCTCTAAGCTAGTATTTCTTCACATAACTCCAAATTACCATATTTTCAGTTTGACAACATGACAGCAGGTGGCATAACACGCTACTTTCTTATGCTTTTAATGTAACAGGTGAGGAAAGCATCAAGGAAAACAAAAGCCTCATAAGTTCATCTCTTTTTTTCTTTTTTTTTTTAACCTCTACATTATGTTAATTAAAAATTTAGAAGTTTGCCTCTGCCCTGGGTTTGCTGGGATCAAGTTATTTTTCTTCCTAGTAGGCTGGTGGAGTGCTGTGTTTTCAGCTTTAGTCTTGAGAACAACGCTGATAACACACCAGTGTTTTAGTTGTTGTTAAGTAGCACTGATCAAGGACTTTTAAGTCTCTTATGATTTGACAGTGAGGAGGGGCACAAGAATCCAGGAAGGACCTGAGACAGAACACCTGACCCAAACTAGCCAAAGGGGTATTCCATACCCACAGCATGTCATGCCCAGTATACAAACTGAGGGGAGTTACCCAGCAGGGACCATTTTGCTGCTCAGGGATGGGCTGAACATTGGTCAGCAGGTGGTGAGCAATTGTACTGTGCATCACTTATGGGTTTTTATTTTGAATTATAATTTCTTCTTATTTGGGTTTTTTCCTATTATTATCAGTGCTGTCATTATTTCTATTATTGTTATATCTTCTTTAATTTCAATTATTAAATTGTTCCTATCCCAACCCATGGGTTTTACCATTCTCCTCCCCATCTCACCCAGCAAGGGGGGAACGGGAGTGAGTGAATGTCTGTGTGGTACTTAGTTGCCAGCTGGATTTAAGTGACAACAGTCCTTTTTGGTGCCCAAGGTGGGGCACGAAGGGTTGGGATAACAACAGGTCTGACCAGGGTATGTTAAAAAAAAATTGCTGTAAGCATTCACTGTATCGTAATAATAGCTGGTCATAATGTTCCCTCATTCATTCTCAGAATTCATGTGCATGTGCTTAATGGTATGCTATGTAATGCTGTTCTTGTCATATGTGCTCCCTGTGCTGATGTTTATTCACTGGGCTTGGGGTAAGGTTATTTCATTGTACTTTCTAGTGCTGGGTTATGATATGATATGATATGATATGATATGATATGATATGATATGATAGAATCACTGGTCATGAAACTAATCTAGTATGCTCACTCAGTATTATCATCACCTTTATCCATCAGGAGCCATCTGGTGGGAACTGGTTTTGCCATAAAACAAAGTAAGGTCAACGGACTTGCAGAGGAGATTCAGTTTTTGGGAATAAGATGGATGTTGTCACATCCCCACATACGTGATCCACAAAATAACAGCAAAGTCTCCGCTAACTAATAAGAAAGAAATACAAGCTTTCTTAGGTATTTTGGAGAATGCACCTCCCAAATTACAGTCCAACTGTAAGCCCTCTCTAATACGGGACCTGGAAGAAGAACGATTTCAAATGGGGCCATGAGCAACAACAAGATTTTGAACAAATTAAATGAAAGTTCATGCAGTAGCCCTTGGACCACGCTGGACTGGGCAAGATCTGAAAAATGTGCTCTACACCACAGCCGGGGAGAATGGTCCTACCTAGAGCCTCCGGCAGAAAACTCCAGGGGAGGCTCAAGGTCGATCCCTCGGCTTTTGAAGCCGGGAATACAGAGGATCCAAGGCTAGCTATACTCCAACTGAAAAAGAGATACTGGCAGCCTATAAAGGGGTTCGAGCTGCTTCAGAAGCAACTGGCACTGAATCACAGCTCCTCCTGGCACCCTGGATGCTCGTGCTGGGCTGCATGTTCAAAGGCAAGGTCTCCTCTACACATCATGCAACCGATGCTAAATGGAGTAAGTGGGAAGCACTTATGCAAGCTTGTTTTCCCTTAACGCTTTGGACTCACTATTATGGTATGTCAAACTTAATCACATTTTTCACCTCTACCATGCCTGAAAATTTCAGAGAATAAGTTATCACACAAGCATTTTAAATGCAACATGCTTAATACTAACATATTAAATATACATAGTTGCATATTTATTCATGTTTTCCCAATCAAATATAATTTATTCTTATGCGATAATATATGGTTAACCCCTTCTAAAAGTAAACAGAAAAGAGGAGCTAAGTATCAGATTAAGATGAACATGTGATTTAATGCCAAAGAAAGGAGAACAGTACTGAATAATATTAGGGTTCAAATACCAACATGCACTGGGATTAATTATCAAAAGTACAAACAAAACGTCAGATGTGAAATCTAACAAGATAACTTGAACATCTAAACAAAAAAAAAATTGTTCCCTTTCATAAGCAGAAATAACAACTTATTTTCTCTCTGAACAGTAAAAGAATTTTCAATTTAAATTCCCCAAATACTACACACTGTCAAGCTGGTAATAGGAGTATGTAAAAATAACACTGGAAATTCCAAAATTAGCTCACACAGGGTACACAGGTGTCCTGGGTTCAGCAGTAGCAGGCATTTTTCTCCTTCTTAGTAGCTGGTGCAGTGCTGTGGTTTTGACTTTCAGCCTGAGAACAATGCTGATAACACCAATGTTTTTAGTTGTTGCTAAGTAATGTTTACTCTGACCAAGGACTTTATCAGTCTCATGCCCTGCCAGGGAGGAAGGGAAGTCGGGAGGAAGCAGAGACAGGACACCTGACCCAAACTAACCAAAGGGGTATTACATACCACAGCACATCATGCCCAGTATATAAATAGGGGGGAGTTACCCGGAAGTGCTAGATCGCTGCTCAGACAAAACCCCAAGACAAACCCCAAGAACAGTGGCTGCATTAACCCCGACAAAAGATACCGCAGCCACTCCAACCACAGTGATAATCACTGCAGCTAAACCATAGGACCAATTCATGCCAATATCGGCTGCCCCTGTACACAAGGGGAAAAGCAAAAAAGATGCACAAAAAGCAACCAGTAGAGAGAAAAAAAGATGAAGAAACAATGCACTTACTACACAGAACAGCATCTGATCAGAAGTTATTATGTGAATCAGAGGAAGAGAAAGAAGAAGAGGTGACTCCTTGACCCTGGACCTCAACTGAGCTACGGAATATGCAAAAAGATTTCACCCGTCATCCAGGGGAGCAGCACATCATCAGCTGGTTGCTCAAATGCTGGGACAATAGGACCGACAGTCATGAACTAGAAAATAGGAAAGCCAAGCAGCTGAGAACACTTGCTAGGGAAGGGGGAATTGACAATGCAATTACAAAAGAGAAAGAGTCCCTAAGCCTTTCGAGGAAGCTCTTGGCAGCTGTGAAAAAAGGGTTTCCATACAAGGACAATGTTATGAGCCGTTTAGCCAACTGGACCACGACAGAGAAAAGCATGCAGTCTCTGAGAGAATCAGCCATTGTAGAGATTGGGGGATGGAAAGCCTACCTCAGCTCTGGAAGAAAAGGCGAGTGAATTGAAGACGAGACCAAAGGTCAAGGCTGATCATCCCATCAAAGCTGCAGCTTCAGTCTCTAGTGAGCAGGCTCCCAGGTGGAGTGGAAGAGCCATTTTACTCCAGCTCCTGTGATAAAGACTAATCCCTGTCAACAAGATGTAAGTGACCAATGTTGTGATCACTATTAGAGGGGACCTGCCTCCAGCCAGGTGGAGGTAAGGGACAATTGGATTTCCCGGACTGCGTGCAACAGATCGCCTGGCACATCAGTCCCACAGAAGTATAAAGCTCTAATAGATACCGGTGCACAGTGTACCCTGATGCCATCAAGCTGTCAAGGGGTGGAACCCATTTGTATTTCTGGAGTGACAGGAGGATCCCAAGAGTTGACTGTACTGGAGGCTGAAATCAGCCTGACTGGGAGGAAATGGCAAAAGCACCCCACTGACGGGTCCAAAGACTCCATGCATCCTTGGCATAGACAAATACCTCACGAGAGGGTATTTTAAGGATCCAAAAGGGTACTGATGGACTTTTGACATTACTGCTTTGGAGACAGAGGAAATTGAGCAGCTGTCCACCTTGCCTGGTCTGTCAGAGAACCCTTCTGTTGTGGGATTCCTGAAGGACAAAGAACAGCAAGTGCCAATTAGCAACCACAACAGTGCACTGGCAGCAATATCGCACCAACCAAGAATCCCTGATTCCCATCCATAAACTGATCTGTAGACTGGAGAGTCAAGGAGTGATCAGTAGGACCCACTCACCCATTAACAGCCCCATACAGCCAGTGCAAAAGTCTAAACGAGAGTGGGGACTAACAGTAGACTACTGTGGCCCGAATGAAGTCACACCACCATTGAGTGCTGCCATACCAGACATGCTAGATCTTCAATATGAACTGGAGCCCAAGGCAGCCAAGTGGGATGCAACGATGTCAATGCATTTCTCTAAATCCCTTTGGCTGCAGAGTGCAGGCCACAGTCTGCTTTTACTTAGAGAGGTGACCAGTACACTTGGAACCAACTGCCCCAGGGCTGGAAACACAGCCCTACCGTCTGCCATGGACTGATCCAGACTGCACTGGAACAGGGCAAGCTCCAGAACACCTGCAATACATTGATGACATTATTGTGTGGGGTGATACAGCAGAAGAAGTCTTTGAGAAAGGGAGGAAAATAATCCAAATCCTGCTGAAAGCCGGTTTTGCCATAAAACAGAGTGACGTTAAGGGACCTGCAGAAGAGATTCAATTTTTGGGAATAAAATGGCGAGATGTACGTCACCAGATCCCCACAGATGTGATCAACAAGATAACAGCAATGTCTCCACCAACCAATAAGAAAAAACCACAAGCTTTCTTAAGGGTTGTGGGGTTCTGGAGAATGCATAACCCAAAATACAGTTTGACTGTAAGGTCTCTGTCACATGACAGCTGTATGGAGTCCCCGATGACTAGTTGCAGAAACTGCTGAAGGAGAGGGTTTAAAAAAAAAGTGCTCTACACCGCAGCCGGGGAGAATGGTCCTATCTAGAGCCTCTGGCAGAAAGCTCCAGGGGAGACTCAAGGTCGACCCCTCAGCTTTTGGAGTTGGGGATACAGAGGATACAAGGGCGGCTATAGTCCTACTGAGAAAGATGCACCAGCAGCCTATGAAGGGGTTCGAGCTGCTTCAGAAGTGACTGGCACTGAAGCACAGCTCCTCCTGGCACCCCTGTTGCCCTTGCTGGGCTGGATGTTCAAAGGCACGGTCTCCTCTACACATCATGCAAACGATGATACATGGAGTAAGTAGGCTGCACTAATTACACAAAGAGCTCCAACAGAAAACCCCAATCATCCAGGAATTCTAGAAGTCATCATGGACTGGCCAGAGGGCAAGGATTTTGGAATGTCACCAGAAGAGGAGGTGATGTGTGCTGAAGAGTCCCTACTACATAATAAACTGTCAGAAAGTGAAAAGCAGTATCCTTTATTGACTGATGGGTCCTGCTGTATTGTGGGAAAGCATCAGACACGGAAGGCAGCTGTATGGAGTGCCTGATGACAAGTTGCAGAAACTGCTGAAGGAGAGGGTGAATCGAATCAGTTTGCAGAGGTGAAAGCCATCCAGCTGGCCTTGGACATTGCTGAACAAGAAAAGTGGCCAGTACTTTATCTCTCTATTGACTCATAGATGGTGGCAAATGCCCTGTGGGGGTGGTTGCAGCAATGGAAGCAAAGCAACTGGCAACGCAGAGGTAAATCCATCTGGGCTGATGCACTGTGGAAAGATATTGCTGCCCACGTGCAGAACCTGCTGGTGAAGATACGCCATGTAGATGCCCATGTACCCAAGAGTCGGGCCACTGAGGAACACCAGAACAACCAGCAAGTGGATAAAGCTGCTAAGATTGAAGTGGCTCAGATGGACTTAGATTGGCAACATAAGGGTGAATTATTTTTGGCCCAGTGGGCACATGACACTTCAAGCCATGAGGGCAGAGCTGCAACATACAGATGGGCACACGGTCAAGGGTTTAACAATGGACACTATTGCCCAGGTTATTCACAAATGTTAAACGCGCTGCAATTAAGCAAGCCAATCAGTTAAAGGCTCTCTGGTATGGAGGAGGATGACTTAAGTACAAATATGGAGAGACCTGGCAGATTGACTATATCACACTCCCAACAACCCACCAAGGCAAGCCCCATGTGCTTACCATGGTGGAACCAACCACCAGATGGCTGGAAACATACACTGTGCCCCACGCCACTTCCGGAAACACTATCCTGGGACTTGAAAAACAAATGGACTTCATGAATTCAGCAAATTTATAAAGATGGTCCATGGACTAAGTAATGATATACCTCTGTTTGTGTGTGCATATATGTATATATATTAAGAGACAAAAAGCAATGGTATCTTGAAAATTTTGGATCTGAGCATGACCTGAATGGTATGGAATAAGGGGTGGATACTATCCTTGGTTCAGCTGTAGAAGTCATTTTTCCTCTTTCTTAGTAGCTGGTGTAGTTCTGTGTTTTTTTACTTTCAGCCTTCTCCAGGCTGAAGAAGCCCAGCTCTCTCTGCCTGTCATCAATGGAGAGGTGCTCCAGCTCTCTGATCATCTTCGTGGCCATCTTCTGTACTTGCTCAAGCAGGTCCACATCCTTTTTGTATCAGGGAGGCTGATCTGCCAGGGAGGAGGCGAAGCCAGGAAGAAGCAGAGACAGGACACTTGACCCAAACTAGCCAAAGGGGTATTCTATACCACAGCACATCATGCCCAGTATATAAACTGAGGGGAGTTACCCAGAAGGGCTAGATCAATGCTTGGGTCAGGCTGGGTATCGGTTGGCAGCTGGTGAATGGTTGTACTCTCTCCCCTTTTTATTTCCCTTATCATTATTATTATTGGTGGTAGGAATAGAGGTTTTGTGTTATACCTTAGTTATTGGACTGTTCTTATCTCAACCTGAGGGAGTTACATTCTTTCGATTCTCTTCCCCAGTCAGATTTTCTTGGCGCCCAATGTGGGGCACAAAGGGTTGAGACAACACATCTGACCAGAGTGTGTCTAATTATATTTGTGATAAGCATTCATTGTTTCAGATTCATAGTCGCTCGTCACAATGCTGATATATTTGCTCAGTTATTGTGCTTGATCTCAGTGTTTCAGAATGTCGTACCTTACTTGTAGCCAGTGTTTACTGTTTTAGTTTTTATCAGCTATGGGGCCTGGGCTAAGGTTCTTGTTTCACTGTACTTTATGGTAATGATTTGTAATACAATAGAATCATTGATCATGAAACTGGTCTGGCTTGCGTTCCCAGCGCGGTCATCACTTCTATACTTTGGGAGGCATATAATGGGAAATTCTAGCAGTTACACATCTTTTTTTTTTTTTTCCTCCTTGGAGGGTCAACTTATGAAGGAGTCATTCCCTCACACCCCCCACTCCCCAGCAGGCTAATTTACAGCAGCATTTGAGAATACTAAAGGTTTTGGAGGGCCTTTGAATACCTCTGAAACCTGCCTTCTGCTTTTGCAGAGAATCAGCACATTGCTACACATGCAGCATGCCGTTTACCCACAGCCATCCCACCTTGAGAACACAGTATTTTGTCAGATCTCAAAAGCTGAGCAGGGTCAGGCTCAGGTCTTGCCTAGGGTTAGACAATGATATAAGAGGACCACCAAGGGATTTTCCCCAAGGCTGGGCAGTCATGAGTGGCAGGTTGTGTGGGATCCTATGGACAAGCATCTGGTCCAGTGGGCCCCGCCAGTGCTCTGGAACTTCACCACTTAACAAGTGCAAAATCTGGAAAATCTAGTAAAACACTTAAACAAGGTGTGCTGTCATCCTGACAATACTAAAGAAGCACAAATCATGACAACTTGCTGGGGCTTGACCTACACCTATATGGCTCAGCACAACACTATCCAGCACCTTCAAAGGGAAAAACATGTCTCTGGATCTGATGGCAAAGCAACAGGCAACACAGCTAATCAACCCCCAAGCACAGCAGTTCCCCAAGCCCCTACAACAGACACAGCAGCCACTCCAACCCCAGTGATGGACACGGCAGCCACTCCAACCCCAGTGATGGACACGGCAGCCACTCCAACCCCAGTGATGGACACGGCAGCCACTCCAACCCCAGTGATGGACACGGCAGCCACTCCAACCCCAGTGATGGACATGGCAGCCACTCCAACCCCAGTGACGGACACGGCAGCCACAGTGATAGTTACTGCAGGCAGCTAAGCCAAAGGACCAATCCATGCCAACACTGGTTGCCCCCTATAAGCAAGGGGAAAAGCAAACAAGGGCCACAAGGAGCAACTCATGCAGTGAGAAAAGATGAAGAGCCAATGCAGGTACTACAGAGAATGACATCTGAAAAAGAGTTATTAATACACAAATCAGAGGAAGAAGAGGAGGTGACTTCTCGAACCCAGGCCTCAACTGAGCTGTGGAATATACAAAAACATTTCACCCGTCTTCCACAGGAGCACATCATCACCTGGTTCCTCAGATGCTGAGACAATGGGACTGACAGTCACAAACCAGAAGGTAGTGAAGCCAAGCACCTGGGATCACTTGTTCAAAGACAATCTCACTCCTTCCATCATTTCAGCCTGGATAAAGCTGTCCCAAGTGGTCAAACAACTGAGACAATCTATCTGACCTATCCAGCTCCCCACATGTACCAACCCAGCTATTAACAGAAGGTGCCCTACTGCTCAAGAGAGAAGATATAGGAGGTACATGCCATGGACCACCCTATGCTTTTACCAGTGGGATCACGCAGAAGATATGAGAAAGTGAGATGGAAAACCTACGTCAGCTCTGGAGGAACGAGTGTGTGAACTGAAGAGGAAAACATCAAATACGATCCTCCCAAAAATGTTGCTGCTCCAGTCTCTAGTGAGCAGTTGCCCAGATGGAGTGGAAGAGCTGATTTTACTCCAACACCTGTGATAAGGAATACTAAACCCTTCCTACAAGAGGTAAGTGAAGAATCTCATGATATTAATCTCCAGCCAGGTAATGGAGAGGGACAAGCGGGTTTATTGGACTGTGTGGATCAGATGGCCTGGCACATCAGTCCCACAGGAGTAAAAAGCTCTAGTAGACACGGGTGCACAGTGTACCCTGACCCACCAAGCTATCAAGGGGTGGAACACATTTTTTATTTCTGAAGCAACAGCAGCATCCCAAGAGCTGACTGTACTGGAGGCTGAAATCAGCCTGACTGGGAGGAAATGGCAAAAGCACCCCATTGTGGCTGGTCCAGAGGCTCCATGCATCCTTGGCATAGACAAATACCTCAGGAGAGAGTATTTTAAGGACCCAAAAAGGTACTGATGGGCTTTTGGTGTTGCTGCTTTGGAGACAGAGGAAATTAAACAACCGTTCACCTTGCCCAGTCTCTCAGAGGGTCCTTCTGTTGTGGGGTTGCTGAAGGTCAAAAAACAAGTGCCAATCGCAACCAAAACAGTACACTGGCAGCAATATCGCACCAACCGAGAATCCCTGATTCCCATCCATAAACTGATCCGTAGAATGGAGAGATATGGAGTGATCAGGAGGACGCGCTCACCCTTTAATAGCCCCATATAGCCAGTTGCAAAAGTCTAAACAAGAGTGGAGACTAACAGTAGGCTATCGTGGCCTGAATGAAGTCACACCACCATTGAGAGCTGCCATATCAGACATGCTAGAACTTCAGTATGAACTGGAGTCAGAGGCAGCCAAGTGGGATGCCACAACTGATATTGCCAATGCATTTTTCTAAATCCCTTTGGCAGCAGAGTGCAGGCCACAGTTTGCTTTTACTTGTAGGGGCGTCCAGTACAATTGGAACCAACTGCCCCAGGGGTGGAAACACAGCACTACCAACTGGCATGGACTGATCCAGACTGCACTGGAACAGGGACAAACGCCAGAATACCAGAAATACACTGATGACATTATCAAGTGGGGCAACAGAGTGGAAGAACTTTTTCAGAAAGGGAGGAAAATAATCTAAATCCTGCTAAAATCTAGTTTTGCCATAAAACAGAGTAAGGTCAAGGGTCTGGTATGGAAGAAGGGGTGGATACTGCCCTGGGTTCAGCTGTAGGAGTCATTTTTCTCCTTCTTAGGAGCTGGTGCAGTGCTCTGGTTTTGACTTTAGTCTGGGAACAGCACTGATAACACATGGATGTTGTTGCCAAGTAATGTTTAGTCCGATCAAGGACTTTGAGTCTCATGCTTTTCCAGTGAGGAGGGGCACAGGAAGCCAGAAGGAAGCAGAGACAGGACACCTGACCCAAACTAGCCAAAGGGGTATTCCATACCACAGCACGACATGCCCAGTACAGAAACTGGGGTAGTTAAACAAAAGTCCCAGATTGCTGCTTGGGTCAGTCTGGGTACTGGTCAATGGATGGTGAGCAATTCTACTCTCTCCCCTTTTTATTTCCCTTATCATTATTATTATTGGTGGTAGCAGTAGTGGTTTTGTATTATCCCTTAGTTACTGGACTGTTCTTATCTCAACCTGTGGGAGCTACATTCTTTCCATTCTCCTCCCCATCCCTCCGGGAGCAGGGGGAGGAAGAAGTGGGGGGGAGTGAGTGATTGCGTGGTTCTGAGTTACCACCTGGGCTTAAATCACGACTCTCATGCACTGATTTTATACAGCTCTTTCTAAAGTTCCCTGAAATGCATTCTAGTCACCCCTATCTCAAATAATTGTCTTCTTTCAAAATGTTACTATCACAGAATCACAGAATCCCAAGGGTTGGAAGGGACCTCAAGAGATCATCTAGTCCAACCCCCCTCCAAGAGCAGGGTAACCTTCAGTACATCACACAGGAACTTGTCCAGGCGGGCCTTGAATATCTCCAATGTGGGAGACTCCACAACCCCCCTGGGCAACCTGTTCCAGTGCTCTGTCACTCTCACAGTAAAGAAGTTCTTCCTGATGTTAACGTGGAACCTTGTATGCTCCAGTTTACACCCATTGCCCCTTGTCCTATCACTGGATATCACTGAAAAAAGCCTAGCTCCATCATGATGACACCCACCCGTTACATATTTGTAAACACTGATGAGGTCACCCCTCAGTCTCCTCTTCTCCAAGCTGAAGAGACCCAGCTCCTTCAGCCTCTCCTCATAAGGGAGGTGTTCCACTCCCTTAATCATCTTTGTGGCTCTGCGCTGGACTCTTTCAAGCAGTTCCCTGTCCTTCTTGAACTGAGGGGCTCAGAACTGGACGCAATATTCCAGATGTGGCCTAGCCAAGGCAGAATAGAGGGGGAGGAGAACCTCTCTTGACCTACTAACCACACCCCCACACCCTTTCTAATGCACCCCAGGATGCCATTTGCCTTCTTGGCCACAAGGGCACATTGCTGGCTCATGGTCATCCTCCTACCCACCAGGACCCCCAGGTCCCTTTCCCCTTCACTACTTTCCAGAAGGTCAGTCCCCAACCTGTACTGGTACATGGGGTTGTTCTTCCCCAGATGCAAGACTCTACACTTGCCCTTGTTGAATTTCATCAAATTTCTCCCCGCCCAACTCTCCAGCCTGTCCAGGTCTCGCTGAATGGCAGCACAGCCTTCTGGTGTGTCAGCCATTCCTCCCAGTTTAGTGTCATCAGCGAACTTGCTGAGAGTACACTCGGTTCCCTCATCCAGGTCGTTGATGAAAATATTAAACAGCACTGGTCCCAGCACCGACCCCTGAGGGACTCCACTAGTCACAGACCTCCAGCTAGATTCTGCACCACTGACCACAACTCTCTGCCTTCTTCCTTCCAACCAGTTCTTGATCCACCTCACTACCTGATCGTCAAACCCACACTTCCTTAGCTTATCTATGAGAATGCTGTGGGAGACAGTATCAAATGCCTTACTGAAATCAAGAAAAACCACATCTACAGCTCTACCATCATCCCTCCACCTAGTCACTTCCTCATAGAAGGCTATAAGGTTGGTCAAACATGACTTCCCCCTCATAAAACCATGTTGGCTGTTCTTAATAACCCCCTCATCCTCGATATGCCTAGAAATGGAGTCAAGAATAAGTTGTTCCATCACCTTTCCAGGGACAGAGGTAAGGCTGACTGGTCTATAATTACCCGGGTCCTTCTTCTTGCCCTTCTTATAGACTGGTGTGACATTTGCCATCCACCAATCCTCAGGCACCTCTCCCGTTTCCCAAGACTTACCAAAGATGATGGAGAGTGGCCTAGCAATGACCTCCGCCAGCTCCCTCAGCACCCGTGGGTGCATTCCATCCGGACCCATCGATTTATAGATGTCCAGACTGCATAGCTGATCCCTAACCCAATCCTCATCTACCAAAGCAAACTCCTCCTTTGCCCTGACTCCTTCTGGGGCAATAGGAATCTGGGGCCCCCGGGGAGAGTCTGCAGGAGTAAAGACAGAGGCAAAGAAGGCATTCAGCACCTTTGCCTTCTTTATATCCTCTGTCTCCAGGGCACCCACCTCGTTCAGCAGTGGGCTTATATTGCCTCTTGTGTTAGTTTTATTTGCTATGTATTTGAAGAAACCCTTTCTATTGTCCTTAATCCGACTAGCAAGATTAAATTCCAAGGAGGCCTTAGCTGTCCTAATTGCCTCCCTACATCCTCTAACAACTGGTCTATATTCCCTTCCTCCACATTCTCCACTCTGGATAATTTCTGAAGTTCTATACCTGTTACATTTCTGAAGGCATCGAACAGTCAGTGGCAAAATGTTGGTGGCTGAATTCTACTCTTTTACTGTCTCCCAAGCAACTTTTAATCCACAGCATGACTTAATTTCTTGCCACAATGCAAAGAAAATTAGCAAAAAACCCTAATGAAAACGAAGCTTATTTTTCCATCAGATACTTATTTAGAGCCCCAAGACATTGGAATTCCAAGTCGTCTAGCATTTATTTTCTCAAACATATCCCTTCCCATCATAAAACCCATTCTGGTAAAACCAAGATATTCTGGCAAATAGCTCACAGCAAAAATACAATTTATTAACATGTTTGAAAGTCACTTCTATACCTTATCCTTGCAAAAACAACTGCATCAATTTACACTGAGGTCTCAGCCAACCACAGACCGTACATCAAGGCAACTTATACTAACCTTATAACTATAATATAAAATTGAGACTTAAAAATGTTAAATGGGTAATTAAAAAAATATTAAGAAAATTCAAGGCAAACCAGGTTCCTATAAGAATCTATCACAAAACACAACTGTTGCTGCAGCTTTATATCTTCCCAGTTTTGACGTGGGTTTTCCTTCTTTTGCTATAAGGATATTTATCTCAACAATGTAACATTACCATCAAGTTGTCCTGGGTTTAGCAGTGGCAGTCATTTTTCTCTTTCTTGGTAGCTGGTGCAGTGCTGTGTTTTGACGTTCGGTCTGGGAACAGAGCTGATAAAAATGATGTTTTGGTTTGGCCAAGGACTTTGTGAGCCTCATGCTCTGCCAGGGAGGAGGGAAGCTGGGAGGAAGCAGAGACAGGACACCTGACCCAAACTGACCAAAGAGGTATTCCATACCACAGCACGTCATGCCCAGGGTGTAACTGGGGAGTTACCCGGAAGGGCTAGGTGGACTGCAGGGTTGGAGGAGGTATCGGTCGGTGCTTGGTCGGGCTGGGGGGGCGAGTTATCGGTCGCCTGGTGATGAGGTGGTGTATTCTCTTCCCTTGTTATTTCCTTTATCATTACTATTATTGGTGGTAGCAGTAGTGATTTGTGTTATACCTTAGTTACTAAACTGTTCTTATCTCAACCCGTGGGAGTTGCATTCTTTTTGATTCTCCTCTCCGTCCCTCCGAGAATAGAGGAGGGGAAGAAGGGGGGGGGGGGAGTGAGTGGACAAGCTGTCTGGCATTGGTTAAACCACCACTCAAGTTTAGTAGAAGATAACTATTTTCATTAAAATAAAAATAAAACAAAAAATATCAATATACCTGTTTCCATTTAAAAAAAAACAACACACATGTAAACTTATTGACATACTTCAGTTTCTGCTAATGCACAGAAAGAGTGAGAAAACCATAATTCCCCTTGCTACAAACAAAACCAAACATCTCCTTGAAAAGCCCCTGCTTCGAGGAATGCCATGGGATAAAGCCCTGGAGGGAAGAGGGGGCCAAGAAAGTTGGACAGTATTCAAGGATCACCTCCATTAAACTCATGAGCGATGCATACCGACAAAGAACTCGGGCAGGAACACCAGGAGTCCTGAATGGATGAACAAGGAGCTCCTGAACAAACTCCAGCATAAAAAGGAGGCCTACAGAGGGCAGAAGTAAGGATGGATAGCCTGGGAAGAATACATAGTCAGAACAGCCAGGGATTAGGTTAAGAAAGCTAAAGCCCTGACAGAACTAAATCTGGCCAAGGACATTAAGGGCAACAAGAAAAACTTCTATAGGTATATTAAGGATAAAAGGAAGACAAGGGAAAATGAGGGCCCCCTCCAGAAGGAAACTGGAGACCTGGTCACCCAGGACATGGAAAAGGCCAAAGTACTCAATGACTTTTTTCCTCAGTCTTCACCAGCAAGAGCTCCAGCCCCACTGCACATGTTACAGAAGGCAAAGGCAGGGACTGGGAGAATGAAGAACCACCTGCTGTAGAAGAAGATCAGGTTCAAGATCATCTAAGGAACCTAGAAGTGAACAAGTCCATGTGACCTGACGATATGCATCCACAGATCCTGTGGGAATTGGTGGATGTAGTTGCCAAGCTAATATCCATCATATTTAAGAAGTCATGGCAGTCCAGTGAAGTTCCTGCTGAATGAAAAAGGGAAAATATAACTCCCATTTTTAAAAAGGGAAAAAAGGAAGACCAGGAGAACTACAGGCCATCTCAATGCCCCGGCAAGATCACGGAGCAGATTGTCCTAGAAACTATACTAAGGCACATGGACAGTAAAGGGGTGATTGGTGACAGCCAACATGGCTTCACTAAGATAAAAACTGTGTCTGACAAATTTGGTGGCCTTCTACAATGGAGCCACAGTGTTAGTGGATAAGAGAAGAGCAACTGGCATCATCTACCTAGACTTGTGCAAGGCATTTGACACTGTTGTGCATGACATCCTTGTCTCTGAATTGGAGAGACATAGATTTGATAGATGAACCACTCTGTGGACAAGGAATTGGCTGGATGGTCACACTGAGAGTGTTGTGGTCAATGGCTCTATGTCCAACTGGAGACCAGTGATGAGTGATATTCCTCGGGGGTGGTACTGGGGCTGGCACTATTTAACATCTTTGCTATCAACATGGACAGTGGGACTGAGTGCACTTTCAGCAAGTTTACAGATGACACCAAGCTATGTGGTGCAGTTGACATCCTGGAGGGAAGGGATGCCATCCAGAGGGACCTGGACAGGCTCATGAAGTTGAACAAGGCCAAGTGCAAGGTCCTACACTTGGGTTAGAGCAATCTGTCCCTCTGCTCCACTCTCATGAGACTCCACCTGGAGTACTGCATTCAGCTCTGGGGCCCCCAACACAAGAGGGAAATGGACCTGTTGAGTGAGTCCAGAGGAGGGCCACAAGGATGATCAAAGGGCTGGAGCACCTCTCCTATGAAGAGAGGCTGAGAGAGTTGAACTTGTTCAACCTGGAGAAGAGAAGGCTCAGGGGAGACCTTGTAAGTCTTCCAATACTTAAAGGGGGCCTACAGGAAATCAGAAGAGTGACTTTTTACAAAAGTATGTAGTAACTGGACAAGGGGGAATGGCTTTAAATTGAAAGAGGGTAGATTTAGACTGGACATCAGGAAGAAGTTCTTTACTATGAGAGTGATAAGGAGCTGGCACAGGTTGCCCAGAAAAGCTGTGGCTGCCCCAGCCCTGGCAGTGATCAAGGCCAGGTTGGACAGGGCTTGGAGCAACCTGGTCTAGTGGAAGGTGTCCCTGCCTGTGGTAGGGGGTTGAAACTACAATGATATTTATGGTCCCTTCCAACCCAAACCATTCTATGATTCTATGACCATTATTCTCCTTTATTAAAACATCACAACACTGAACAACATCATACCACTTTTGTAGCTTTGACCAGTGCAATTTAACAAGTCTGTATCCTACTACTGTGCTTCGTATCACATACTATGGATACATAGCACAGCAGTTTAAAATACTTACAAAACCACAAACAAAAACTTTTTTTTAACCCTTATTTTACTCACTGTTGATCACATCTGCCTTATTATCTGCATCCAAGAACCCCACCCACCCTCTTTGGGGAAAATGAAACAAACAAAACACCCTTTACCACAAAAAAAGAAAACCAACAACAAAACACCACAACAACAAAAAACAGCAAGCCTAATCATAAAAGAAACAAGAGGATTTGGTTAGTAGATTCAGGCAAGACTGGTCTTTAATAGGCAAGCACACACACAAAATGCTATACCTATACAACAAATAGCCATCATAATTTAGTTCAACATCAAGCTACCAACCCTCCATCTAGAAATCTGTACTCCCAAACACTGAAGTCTTCTATCATGTTACTTTAAAAACATTAAGACTAAATAGATATCTCCAACCCTTTTAAAAATATTCTCACATCTACAGCACAATCAAAACTGCATATGAAGACAGGTACTAAATGTAGTTCCTAACAAAGCAAAACATTATCCTTTCAAGATACAAGGCTGAACTTCTGCAGAATACTTTGTACTAGAGCAACTACTGTTAAGAAGAGAAAACCAAGTGTCTTTACAAATATCACACAAGTCCTCTCTACGTTAATTTACTTCTTTCACTTGTCTCTATTATTCTCACTTTTTTCTTATTAAATCCTTAACTATCCACTCCATTTACCACAATACCATAAGAACAAGGACAAACACACAAAATAATTGTATGATCTCTATACAAAAGCTGCTACTATATTGGTATGTTTCCGCTTTTAAAATATAAAACAAAAACAATGTATTACTTCTCAAGCTATCAAATAGAAACCACACCTGGACAAGGCCATGAAGACTGCATAAACTCCCTCCCAATCTCAATATCACAACCAATTACGTGCATTAATTCCTTCTACACCTGTCGCACACATCCCCCTCTTCCCCGCCGCGACACCGCCCCGCCCCCCCCCACCCCCCCCCCATTATACCAAAGCTGTTATCTGCCTCTGACACAGCCCTTGTCCGTAGCAAAACAAGATCTAAGTCGCAGGCTAGTAAGGGGCGACAGAAACCAGGCCCACTTCAAGCCGCAACAGGCCCTCCAACATTAGCGAGCACAGGCCTAGCGTGCATGCATAGTGGCGACAAAAAAAGGGACTCGGGGCCCATTCGTAAGGGAAACGGCCATCACCTCCCACACACTTCCTGCGAGGCCTGGCTGACGCCTTCCTCCTCCCACCTTAACTACTTTCAGCGACCCACTCACAGCGACGGTGGTGCTGCCGCCATGTTGACCCACCTCACACGGCGGCATGCGAGGCCCTAACATCGTACAAGACTCAAGGACATCTCCTGTCCCCTGCCCTCCCCTCTTCCGCAGCCTTAGGTCTCTCACCTTCATGCCGGGACATCCTAATTTTGAGGCTGTAGCCCAGGCCTGTCTCTAGGCTCTCGCTGGGCTGCTCAGGCGTCGCTTTAATCTAAATCCCTCCCACCTTACGCACTAAACCCCCAAATGCGAATCGAACAGCAACAACAAAAAAAAAAAAAAAAAAAAAAGGAAAAAAAAAAAAGAGGGGGGAGGAGATATCTGTTCCTACGGCCCTAGGCTGGCTGGCCAGCCTGCCTATCTGCCTGCCTCTCCGCCTCTCCCCCTCTCCCCCTCCCCCCCGCTCTGTCAAGGGGGCGGATCCACCAGTTGTGAGTTCCCAGACGCCGCGATACAGCGGATCTTGGGCCCCTCTTCCTCTTCCGTCGCTTTAATCTACATTCCTCTTCCTAAATCCTCACTTCTGTTCTTTTTCTATTGTTACTGTGAGAACACTGAATTTTTCTAGCACCCCTTAGCTTTTTTTCTTCCTAGTTTCTTTCCTTCTTCATCTGTTTTGGGTTTTTGGGTTTTTTTTGTTTGTTTTTTTAATTCTCTTACTCTTCAATTTTTCTCTGTCCAATAGCTGTTGCTACTGCACAGGAAGGAAGAGAAAATAAACAACTAATGGAAAAGAAATCGGCACTATCCAAAGCAGGGAAAGCTGTGGAGTGTAGCTTTTATGTACTGGATAGGGCTCTCCCCTTCTTTCTCCAAACTAGGAAAGACTACTGTCTCCAAGCATTCACTAGAGACACAGCCTTTTCTGCCATTTCGGCCGCGGGAGATTGATTCGGACAAAACTCCAGGAACAAACTTGACAACAAAGTTTTCAAGCTGACAAGCAGGTATTCTTTATTGCGGCGCCGGGGGACACGGGGGATAACTCCTCCTAACGTGTGTCCTCGTATTGCTATACAAGCCATCCTTATATAGTCCCTGGGCATACATACATATTCATGAGGCTACGTATGGATTACATCATTTTCCAGAGAGTTCCCCGCATGCGTACAAAATTGTGGTGGTGGTCTCTGAGCGTCGTTTACTTCTGCCAACAATCTTCGTCACTTCTGGCAGCCTTTGAAGCACGCGCAGTAGATGCTCATACCAGTTTAATTGGTTCGTTAGCACCAGAGACATAATAATCCTCCTATCCTCCTACTTATCAGTTAGTTTAACTGTAGCCCATCCTGGACACCTGCAGTTCCCAGATACTCCTTATCCCTGTGTCCTGTTTTTCTAGGCTGTTTTTCTTAAAACTAGGCCAACTATAACGATTTATCTTGTGAGAATTCTCAGTATGTTCTCTAGCTGTACTCTATTTTTTTTTCTATGTATCATGCACCTCAGTAATTTTCCATTGCTACTGTTACAAAGCCATCAAACTTAACATTACTTAAAACTACTTCTAAAGGGTTCTATATCCCATTTTGTGATTTTGTGCCCCTTTGTCTCAAATTCCCCCCTTTTTCTGTCCTTTTGCAAATTCTTTTGCAACATTTTATATATTACCATTACCATCAAAAGTCCTTTTGAAATAATTTCCCGTTTCTACCTGGTGCTTAGTTTCATTCCGTTTCCAATCTTCGTAATTTATCATAGACCGTTTACAACACCAGAGGGAACATTGTATCATACCACAAGTAATCAATATTAAAATAATTAACACCACTATTCCTGCAACCAGTTGCCTCAACCAGGAGAGATTGGGTAACCATGAAGTTAACTTTTTCCATGTTTCTTCAAAACCCCAGGAGGTGTCATCCATGGCCATTTCATGAAATATCTTAGTTTGTTTCCAAATTTCCTCCAGATCTGTTTCAATTCTGCCACTTTAGTCTGTATAGGAACACCAACTTTCATTGATTATGGAAGAAACCCATCTTTGAGATGCCAGTAACATGTCTAGAGCCATTTGGTTTTGTAATATCACCTTAGATAGGCTAGTTATCTCTTGTTGTTCTGCCTGGATTATATCGATGTTTTTACTTTCCATTTCCTCTATGGTTGCCGAGATATTTTATAATTGCCTTCTCTAATTTACTTACTGCCAAAGATGGAATTAGCCCTTTTACAAAACTATGAAATGAGTTGTGCCGTTCAATAATAGGGTTAAGCCCTCACTTGATTCATTTAGCAAAACTTCTAATCCAGGTCCCAGAAGGGTACCTGTTGATGATAGTAAAATTGGGTATTATAGCACCTAAGGTGCGTGTCCCCTTCCAGTTGCGGGTCTAATCTTATAAGCATTTTTTCCACATAACCAATACCATCCTTCCCTTTAGGAACGGGCCATCACTGAACTACAATACAATCTATGTTAATTGTATGATTGCAATTTGAATGGTGACCTACATCTGTGGCATTTAAACAAGCCTGATCTCCTACCCTGGTTCCTGGTTTAATACATCTTTGTGCACAGGTGTAGTATTTATTACCTGGGTTAGGATTAACTATTCCCAATGTTAACCTTTCCTTCGAATACAGATTGCTAGTGTTCACCCACAAATTTGTCCATGAGACAGTGTTAGGAATTGGAACTCCAATTAATGGGAGATCCAGGCTTTCTCCTGATTTAGGCAACTGTGCACACACCCAACAGTCACTACGATTAAAACATTAGTAACATTCTGCACTAATTTCAGGTATAAATTCTGGTCCCAAGCTTGTGCGCCAGTTATCATATGAGTCCAAATTATGACTGACACAATTTCATACGCAAGGGTACTGAAGGTTCAATCCACCATGTCTTCTCTGGCTCTGGTGCTTTCTTTATTCTTGAATAATGCATCCAAGCAGGTTGTTCCTTTATCTTCACTGCTGTAAAGGTGATCAATAATATCTGGTACGGTCCGCTCCACTTCTCCTGTAGAGGATCTCCTGAAAAATTCTTAACATAAACCCAGTCTCCAGATCTGAAAGGGTGAATTGGATAATCCAAACCTCTTGCTCTTTTCTCTATTATCTCCTCCAATTGTTTTCCCAGATTGATCAGAAACTATCGGAGATAGTCTTCCCCCACTTCCTGAAGACTTTCTCCTTTAAACTGGGACTGATACAGTCTTCCATACAAAATCTCAAATGGGCTAACCTCTTCTTTTGACCGGGGTCTAGTTCGAATTCTTAATAAAGCCAGTGGTAATGCCTGGTACCAATATAAATTTGTTTCCTGACATATTTTACTAATTTGTTGTTTAATCAGATGGTTCATCTTTTCTACTTGCCCACTGGCCTGAGGCCTATATGGAACATGTAGTTGCCAATCAGTTTCTAATTTTTTCCTAATTACTTGTAACAATTTTGCACTAAAGTGCGAGCCTCGGTCAGAAGAAATTGCCTCTGGTACCCCAAAATGATCTTATTATCTTGTTAAATAATATTTTAATCACTTGTTTTGCATTATTTATTCTGTAAGGGAATGCTTCTGGCCAGCCTGAAAAAGTATCCGTTAACACCCATAAATATCGATAACCACCCCTTTTTTTTTTTTTGGTAATTCAGAAAAATCTATTTGCCACTGCTGTCCGGATAACTTCCTCTCCCAATTGTCCCAGTTTGATTTCTATTTTCAGTCTTAGGATTATTCTTAAGACATAGCTGACATTGTTTTGTCACTAACTGAACTGTGGTGTATAGATTTGTTTGTCTAAATATTTATGCAAAGAGTTGCTACCCCAATGAGTTTTATTATGTTCTTCCTGAGCTAACATCCAGAGCTGGTTATAGGGGATTACAATTTGCCCACCAGGTATTTGAGCCCAACCCTCTATTTTCCTGTCCCTTTAGATCCTCAATCAATTTTCTATCCTCTTTTGAATATCTAGGTTTAGATTTTTCAATTGTTAATTTGCCATCAGGGAATAAGGACATGATTTGAAATAGTTCAGCTGCTCGTTTGGCTTCAAAATTGGCCAAATTATTTACAGTTTCTTGATCAGAGCCACCTTGTTGATGCCCTTTACAGTACGTAACAGCTACTTCTTCAGGTAGCTGAACAGCTTCCAGTACTTGTAGAATTTCTGTAGCATGGTTAATCTGTTTCCCTTGTGTGTTCAAAGGTCCACATTCTTTCCAGATAGCACCATGGACATGGACCACACCAAATGCATATTTAGAATAAGTCCAAATATTTATCCTTTTATCTTTAGCCAGTTCCAGGGCTCTTATTAATGCTATTATTTTTGACTTCTGGGCAGAGGTGTTACCATGTGAAGGTTTAGATTTTTTTATTTTTTTATTTTTTTTTTTACCTGTGAAGTGGTGGTAATGGCATATCCTGCCTTTCATTTACCATTTTTCATGAAGCTACTACCATCAGTAAACCAAGAATCAGCATCTTCCAGAGGGTTCTCTTTCAAGTCTGTTCGGCTCGAATATACAGTCTCTATGGTGGTCAAGCAGTCTTTTGTTAGTGGTTCTGTCGATTGTTCCTGCAAAAGGATGCTGGATTCACAACGTTAGTGACCACAATTTCTGTATCATCCTGTTCTACAGTGGTGGCCTGGTATTTAAAAAAACGTGAAGGAGATAATCAGTGGGCTCCTTTCTGTTCCAGGACTGCTGATACCACATGGCATACTTGTACAGTAATCTTTTGTCCCAAAGTAAATTTGCAAGCCTCTTTAATATTTGTGATAACTGCTGCCATAGCTTTTAGGCATCTGGGCCATCCTTTGCTCGCTTCATCCAGCTGTTTTGAAAAATAGGCCACTGCCCTTCTGTAGGGTCCTAGTTTTTGAGCAAGGACCCCCAAAGCTATTCCTTGCTCTTCACAGGAATATAGCCAAAAGGATTTAGTCACATCCAGGAGTCACAGAGCTGCAGTTCTCATTAGCTCTGTTTTTAAATTTCTAAAAACCCCCTCTGCTGTATCAGTCCATTCTAAAGAGGGAGAGTTTCCTTTCAACAGTTCATATAGTGGTCTTACCAGAACACCATAATCATGGATCCAAAGTCTGCACCATCCAGTCATTCCCAGGGATGTCCGGAGCTCCTTGACGGTCAATGGTCTTGGAGTCTGGCAAATGGCTTCTTTTCTAGCAGTTCCAAGTTCTCTCTGTCCTCCTGTTATTTCATATCCTAGGTAGGAAACTTGGGTTTGGGTTAGTTGGGCCTTTTGTCTGGATACCCGATAACCATTCAGTCCCAGAAAATTTAACAATTCCACTGTCCACTGGATACATTCTTCCTTTGTTTCTGTAGCAATTAACAGGTCATCCACATATTGTAACAGAGTCCTGTTTGAATAGGTGGCTTCCATGATTCTAGTTCTCATGCTAGCTGATTTCCAAAAATTGCCGGACTTTTTTTTTTTTTAACCCTTTAGGTAAACTGTCCAAGTTAATTGAATTTCCCTTCCTCTGTCAGGGTTTTCCCATTTGAAAGCCAATAATTGTGGCATTCTTTGGCCAATCCCAAGCAAATGAAAGTGTCCTTTAAATCCAGGATGGCAAACCATTTCTGATTATTATTCAATTTAGTCAATCAGTCATACGAATTAACTCCTACTGGACGAATATCCTCTGCAATTCTGTTTATTGCCCTGAGATCGTGAACCAATCTGCAACTTTTCTCATCATATTTCTTTACTGTCCAGATAGGAGTATTATATTCCAATTCACATTCAATTAATAATCTATATTTTAAAATTTATCATTTTTTTTAATTCCCTTTGATCTTCTAATTTGAAGGGATACTGTTTTATTCTAATTGGGTAGGGCCCCCCCTTTTTATTTCCACTTTAACAGGCAAAGCATTTTTTTGCCTTACCTGGAACTTCAGATGCCCATACTCCCACATATACCTGATTAAGGATTTATTCTATTTCAGGGAGGTCCTCCTTTTTGCTTTTCTGTTGAATTAAACTCAAAACTGCAATTAATTGTTTTTAACTCTGAATTCCATTTTGCCTTCTTTAAATGTTGCTTCTCGCCCTAACAAAGATTTTAGAGAATTTGGCATGCATAAAAATTTATGCATTCCGATTTGTTTTCCCAATTTGTACTTTAAAGGTTCCAAAAAGAATGCCTTTTTTTTTTTTTCCTCTTTTCCTTGGTGGCCAGTAGCTCCCACATCTGTAACGAATTCTTTTCTCTCTTATTTAACACCAAATAAGTTACTCCTGTATCCACTAAAATTCCACTTTATTTCCCCTAGTTCATAGTCTTAATGTAACCAGTGGATCTGCTAGGGTAGATTCCCCAGGTCCCCGTCAGTTTAGTTCCAGTTCAGTCACCGGAGCCACTCCATGGCACTGCCCTCCCCAGGCAGTCTCACTTCCAGCGTCCAAAACCCCCCATAGCACACACACCGGTCCGGTCCCACAGAAGAGAAGAGCCCACTCCACCACCTCCTGCAGACATCCCTCCTCCCACGCTCAAACACTGGAGCTGCTCGAGCTCCCCTCCTTTCCCCCTTGGTTTTCCTTTTTTTTTTTTCTTTTTCTCACAGCAGCTCCCCCTGCTCTGCAGGGCCTGCAGATGCCTGCCTCTGCAACAGCACTTCTGGTTTAACCCCTTCTTAACTCTGAATGTGGATGTGCCGCTTGTTGCCAGTGACAGAAATCTCTTCCTCCTTATCAATATCAGATAGGACAGATGCAGAGGGTGCTCCTCTCGGAGGTACCTGTGGTACGTGATTTTCCACCTTGTGTTCCTGATTACTGTTTTTTAACTTTAAACATCTTTCCCCAATGTCACAGGCTGAGCATCTCCAGCTTAACTTTCAGTTTTTCCCTGTCCTTTTCCAAAGCCAAAATTAAGGAATCTGGCAGAGCTATATTAATTTTGCATTCAGTCTGTCACTCCCTGTGATTTCTTAAAGTGAAAAAAATATCTGCATACATTACTTCATCCCATTTTCCTTGCCCCCTGAAAGCAACATTAATTGTAACAATGTATTATAGTTCAGAGTTCCATTTTTAGGCCATTTTTCCTGATCTTCCAAAGTAAACAAAGGCCACCATTGGTTACAATATTTTAACAATATTTTCTTATTTACCAAGCCCCCAGGAGACCCTCCAAGTTCTTTCTAGTGTGCCAAAATGCACCCAAAGGGATTCTTTTTCAAGATCTCTTCACTCTGCTGATTTTCCATTATCAATCTCACATTCACACACACACACACAGATGGGATCCCCAGACATACTCCACATAGTTACAACACTTGAGACAAAGACAGAGACTTAAATTCAACCAACCAAACAACAGTTAATAACACAGTTATAACATCCTGTCACCAGTACCAGAGTCGCAAGACCAAAATCATTACTGTAACAAGCCACAAAATAGGCGAATACCAGTAGAATCAAAAGCAATACTTCCTAACCCTTATGGCTCAGACCATATTTTAACATTAATAGGGGGGTTTCCTTGAACCCTTTATAGTTGACCAGCCTGTCAGTGTCCCAGGAAGGATGAGACCCTTGTGTCCGACCAGCCTGTCTGCGTCCCACTGTGGGAACCATACTGAACAGCCCACTGTATCAGAGCGTGATTCTACTAACCTATTCAGGGACTCCCGCTGACAGCATCACTGAATCAAATCCCTTATGGGCTGTTGACAGCACACTGGACCCAAAACCATTTCCACAAGACACCCCCCTGTGTCTTGTAGGACCTAAATCACAAGATGCCCCCTGCTTAGTTATAACAGTCTGTCACTGATACCAAAACCACAAGACCAAAATCCTTAATATAACAAGCCACAAAATAAATCAAATACCAGTAAAATCCAAAACCTTTTTCTGCAAGACACCCCCTGCGTCTTGCAGGACCCAAACTACAAGAAGCCCCCTGCTTCCTTTGGGTGTATACCAGTAAAATCCAAAACCTTTTCTGCAAGACACCCCCTGTGTCCTGCAGGACCCAAACCACAAAAAGCCCCCTGCTTCTTGTGGGTGTATACCAAACGGACTCTAGCAGCCGGGTATATGCCTTTACCTACGAGATTTCTTATCTCGATTTACGGAAGGCTTCCAAACCATGCGTACGCTTACCAAGCCAATTTACCAAACCAATTTACCAAACCGAGGTGCCCCCTGCACCTTACAGACTATACAAAAAAAAAGAATACCTTTTATGAGATGGTCCTTGTCTGCTCCCGCAGTGATCCGAATGAGTTGAGGGGTCCCTCCGGGAAAAACTCCCAAGGGCCCTAGGGAGCCCTGTCCTCAGCGGGTCCTGCAGCCGAGCAGAGAGGGTCCCAGCTGGGTTGCCAAACTGATTCGGAGAAAACTCCAGGAACAAACTTGCCAACAAAGTTTTCAAGCTGACAAGCAGGTATTCTTTATTGAGGCGCCGGGAGACACGGGGGATAACTCCTCCTAACGTGTGTCCTCATATTGCTATACAATCCATCCTTATATAGTCCCTGGGCATACATACATATTCATGAGGCTATGTATGGATTACATCATTTTCCAGAGAGTTCCCCGCATGCGTACAGAATTGTGGTGGTGGTCTCTGAGCGTCGTTTACTTCTTCCAACAATCTTCGTCACTTCTGTCAGCCTTTGAAACACGCGCAGTAGATGCTCATACCAGTTTAATTGGTTTGTTAGCACCAGAGACATAATAATCCTCCTATCCTACTTATCAGTTAGTTTAACTGTAGCCCATCCTGGACACCTGCAGTTCCCAGATACTCCTTATCCCTGTGTCCTGTTCTTCTAGACTGTTTTTCTTAAAACTAGGCCAACTATAACGATTTATCTTGTGAGAATTCTCAGTATGTTCTCTAGCTGTACTCTATTTTTTTTTCTGTGTATCATGCACCTCAGTAATTTTCCATTGCTACTGTTACAAAGCCATCAAACTTAACATTACTTAAAACTACTTCTAAAGGTTTCTATATCCCATTTTGTGATTTTGTGCCCCTTTGTCTCAAGATAGGGAGAAGAGTCTCTCCTCATGCTCCTGTTGTAGCGGTGGGGCCGTGTTTTTGCAGGTGCACGGACATCTCCTTTATCCCCTAGTAAGGACACCAGAGAGTGAGGAATAGCAGCAACCTGACAGCAGCCTTGAGGAAAGGGACAAGTTCACCGAGGTGGTTCATGGTATTTTCCATTCCCTCTCCTTTCTAGTGTGGCTTGTAAAATCTTCTCTGTAATTCTCTTGTAATTCAGGGAAGTGTAGTGAGCAGTGATGAATCTGATGCGTACCCTGATGCTTCCTGCCCTGTCCTGGCTGCCTGACTTCTGCAGTGCTGACGGTGCTCGTGTAACTTCTTAATCAGCCTAGAAAAGTAAATGCTGGCCTGCCTGCAGCAGGGATCATACTGCACACATGGGGGTTTTACCTAGTCTTAATAATAGTCAGTGTTTCTGCTTAGGCTGTGAAGTGCTGAGAGGTGAAGAGAGGGCGACCTTGTGGCCACAATAATATACTGTTTTGTCATAAGTGAACTAAGCCATTTTAGTGGGATATTCTCTCACTTCTCTGTGCATTTTTTTAGGTTTTTTTTTTAGTTCTGCCTCTTACTAGTGTTAGGCTCCAGAGGACAGAGATGTGTGGGGAGAGGGAGCTCCAAACCTTGCATAGTTTCTTACTGCTGCAGGAGCTTTCCCGTAAGAAGTTTAAGATAGATAGCAGCATGCCTCAATGCCTCATTAACGTGACAGACGTGTCCCGAGAAGTGAGAGCCACATATTTGGGAAGGGGGGAGGCAGAATGTTATAAAAATATATAAAAGGCAAAAAAATGTGAATTGCAGAATTTTATTTGCTTTGCTTGCAACTTTTTGTCTTTTGCAAAAAGACATTAGTCTAGAGAAAAAATTGTAAAGGTAAAACACCTACCATGGTGGTGGGGGGGGGGTGGTGATATGGGGAAGGAAGGAAGGGGTGAGAGGGAGATGGGAAAAATGGGGAGTTGTGAAGGGGACAGGAAGTGAGAGATGTGGGGAGGGGGAAGAAGGGAGAGGGGAGAAGGAGGCAG
This sequence comes from Neopsephotus bourkii, assembly GCF_033783945.1. NCBI lineage: Eukaryota > Metazoa > Chordata > Aves > Psittaciformes > Psittacidae > Neopsephotus > Neopsephotus bourkii. Next base: position 51,890 of record NW_026900656.1, read on the forward strand.
CACAAGGGCATGAGGTTGAAGGGAAGGGGAAGAGTGGAAAGTAGAGAGAGGGAGGTGTGAGGAAGGGGGAAGGAGAAGGGGGTTAGGGGTAAGGGGGAGTGAGTGTGGGAGGTGGAAAGAAGGAAGGGTGGGAAAGAGGGATTCTGGAATAGAGAGGGAGGAGGATGTTTTACAACAGGAGGTGCTGGTTCATGATGATCCCATTAAGAAAGGTGCTTAGACTCTATAATGTATCATTTAAAATGCTATTTCTTAGAGCTAACACTATAAAGGAGAGGATAATATAGATGCTACATAGCTTCAGACACTGGGAACCCAGAGTTGTGCAGTATTGAATGGGCATCTGACCGGGGTGCAGCACACCATGCAAACCTTGTCTGTAGAAAGGGTTACCCCATTTTGATCATTTGAGCTTACATGAGAACTCAGTGCTTTAATTTTAGATCAAGGCAAGGAAAATCAGGGTGTGAAATCACTGGTACCAGGTGGGAGCTGCCTACAGGCTCCTCTGTTACAATAAATTGGCTATGTTTATCCTGTGGCTATAGGATATGTACACACAATGCAGGCCTTAGCTTACATTAACTGTTGTGTGGATCTCTTAACTTCTCCATGTACAGTTATCTTCTAGTTCGGATCACTACATCACCATGCACACATTCTTTTGAAGTTGGCATTTTGTTCTAGGTATCCATTTTAGTGGACAGTGTTAGCCATGTCCTGCAGCACATCACAAAGCCCAAAGGCTGCCCCAGTAATACTGCATGATTGTAATGGTTTAACCCCTGACAGCAACTAAGCACCACATAACCATTCACTCACACACACACAGCAGGATAGGGGGAGAGAATCAGAAGGGTAATAATGAGAAAACTTGTGGGTTCTTTTAAAAACCATTTCATGTTTGAAATAATAATAATAATAAATTTTAATGAAAAGAAAAATAACAGAGAGATAGATAAATAAAAGCCAGGTCAGTTGATGTCAGCTGTCCCAGCTGTGTCTCCTCCCAACTTCTTGTGCACCTCCAGGCTAATCACTGGTGGTGGAGTGAGAAGCAGAAAAGGCCTTGTATCTGTGTAAGCACTGCTCAGCAATGACTAAAATGTCCATGTATTATTGTCGAGGTTTAGGCCCAGACAATAACTCAGAACCACACATCTGCTTGCTCACTCTCCCCCCCCCTTCCCCCCCAGCTCCTGGAGGAATGGGGAGGAGAATGGAAAGAATATAAATCCCACAGGTTGAGATAAGAACAGTCCAGTAACTAAGGTATAATACAAAACTACTACTGCTACCACCAATAATAATAATTATAAGGGAAATAACAAGGGGAGAGAAAATAAAATTAAAAGGGGAAAAGGAAAATAAAACAATAAACACAAGTGATGTCCAATACAGTTGCTCACCACCTGACGACCAATACACAGCCTGACCCAAGCAGTGATCTGGGCCTTCCAGGTAATTCCTCCCAGTTTCTATACTGGGCATGCCATTCTGTGGGATGGAATACCCCTTTGGCTAGTTTGGCTCAGGTGTCCTGTCTCTGCTTCCTCCCAGCTTCCCATGCCCCTCCTCACTGGCAGAGCATGAGACTCAGAAAGTCCTTGATTGGGGTAAACATTACTGGGCAATAACTAAAAACATTGGTGTCTTATCAGTGTTCTTCTCAGACTAAAGTAAAAAACAGAGCACTGCACCAGCTACTAGGAAGGAGGACACCCGATATCTGCAAATGATTTATGATCGGGAGCTTAGAAGTAAAGAGGAGTTTCCCATGATGATACCAGTCAATCCCGAATGTATGACTCCCCTCACTCAGGGTCTTCCCAACTCTCTGAAAGCTGTAGGGATCTGACTGCAGGGAAAGATACAAGCAACATCCCAAAGTGAAAGGGCCTTTGCTCCCCTGGAAGAACTGCTGTCACCTGATTGAAAGACAGAAAAGAAAGTATGGATGGGGGGGGGAATTGCCCAGGAGTTCATTAATTATGGGAGAAAGTACGGTCCCATCAATATTTCTAGTAAGATATATACTAAGGGACTGAGACAAACAAAGGTAAAAGCCCCTTGTCGCCCAACTAATGGGAAATGCCCAACACCCCCTACTTGCCCAGGAGGTAGAAATATTCTTAATAAAAGGCAAGGGTTGTAGACATAGGGATGGTGAAAAGGTATTCCTAAAGACTTAATGGATGGATTACCCACTGATAAATTGGAAAAGCTGGTATTAGACTGGCCCAAAATAAACCCCATGGGCCCTAAAGAATAGGAAAAACCTCTGCAAAATGTGAAGGGCCCTGGTGCCACCACCACTTATTAACTTCCCCACCCCTTGATTGTGAGCAGAGGGGTGGAGGGTGGAAATATATTCGATAGCTCACTGAAAATAACAAAGGCAAATTACTTGTTTTGTGGGACCTAATCTAGTGCTGCATTTTCGCTTGCTTTGTGAAATTTTTGACGAGCAGTCAAATCCTGATATTAGAAGAAAAACTGCAGCAGGTAGAGGGCCCAGAGGCAAGCTAGGCTGCTTGAAGTGGCATGGAAGTTGTATAATAATCAAGAGGAGGTAGAGAAGAGGCAGGAAAAAGAACAAGTTACAAGGGACGTTAGGAAAACTCATCTGTTTGCTACATCCATTGCCAAGAACAGCAGAAGTGGTAATGGAAGAGTAAGAGGGAGGGGCCGTCTACCCCCTCGAGAAACCATGGAGGGGGATCAGTGCTTGTACTGTAAGCAGAAGGGTCATTAGAAGAGGGAATGTCCACCGAATCTAGGGCAAGTGGGGAAGAATTCCTAGAAGGAGGAACCCGGAGTCACTGATCTATATTTAGATCACAACTCTGATTGATGCAGACCAGGGGAAAATTTAGAGAAATACCTAACCAAATCCTTCGTTACCCTCAGGCTGGGGTGAGAATAAATTAAATTTTTAGTGGATACAGGAGATACATTCTCAGTTTTAAATGCACAAAAAGTTGAATTAAGCAAGCAAATAGTGCCTATAATTGGAGCAACTAGGAAAAGAGAAGTATGGCCTTTCTTTCAGGTTCTTAGTTGTGGAATAAGCAAAAGAGTTTTTACTCACATATTTCTATATAACCCAGAGTGTCCGATGCCCTTGTTGGGGAAAGACTGGTTAAACAAACTGAATGCACAAATAACTTCTGATAAAGGAGATATTCAGATACATAGTCCAGAAGATAAATCCCTGAAGGCACAAGTATTTATATTACAGGTGAAAAAAGAGGGAGAACAAGAAACAGTGTCTACCTCTAAGTACTCAATGCAGTAAATCTATTGGTCTGGGCCACTGATGCACCTGGCAGGTGAAACAAGGAGGCACAAAAGCACAAAAGCTAATCAGTTCTAAGTAATGTTAAGTTTGATGGCTTTGTAATGGAAAAAAACCTGCCCTGCTTGAAAGTAGTTGACATAGTTTCAGGACCTTAGTACAAAAGGTGTAAGAAAAGCAGAATTGAAAAACAGGACCTGGGGATGGGGGAGTATCTGGGACTAGCAGATGTCCAGGATGGGCACAGTTAAACTGATAAGTAGGACAGGAAAACCAGTGGTAAACCTTGGTACCAATATAAATTAATTTCCTGACATATTTTACTAATGTGTTATTTGATCAGATGAACCATCTTTTCTACTTGCCCACTGGCCTGAGGCCTGTATGGAACATGTAGTTGCCAATCAATTTCTAATTTTTTGCTAATTTCTTGTAACAATTTTGCACTAAAGTGTGAGCCTCGGTCGGAAGAAATTGCCTCTGGTACCCCAAAACGAGCTTATTATCTCATTAAATAATATTTTAATCACTTGTTTTGCATTATTTATTCTATAAGAGAATGCTTCTGGCCAGCCTGAAAAAGTATCCGTTAACACCAATAAATATTGATAACCTCCTTTTCTTGGTAATTCAGAAAAATCTATTTGCCACTGCTGTCCGGATAACTTCCTCTCCCAGTTGTCCCAGTTTGATTTCTATTTTCAGTCTTAGGATTATTCTTAAGACATAGCTGACATTGTTTTGTCACTAATTGAACTGTAGTGTATAGATTCTTTCCTACAATTTGTTTGTCTAAATATTTATGCGAAGAGTTGCTAACCCAATGAGTTTTATGATGTTCTTCCTGAGCTAACATCCAGAGCTGGTTATAGGGGATTACAATTCGCCCATCAGGTATTTGAGCCCAACCCTCTTTATTTTCCTGTCCCTTTAGATCCTCAATCAATTTTCTATCCTCTTGAATACCTAGGTTTAGATTTTTCAATTGTTAGTTTGCCATCAGGGATTAAGGACATGATTTGAAATTGTTCAGCTGCTCGTTTGGCTTCAAAATCAGCCAAATTATTTCCAGTTTCCTGATCAGAGTCACCTTGCTGATGTCCTTTATAGTACATAATAGCTACTTCTTCAGGTAACTGAACATCTTCCAGTAATTGTAGAATTTCTGTAGCATATTTAATCTGTTTCCCTTGTGTTTCAAAAGTCCACATTCTTTCCAGATAGCACCGTGTGCATGGACCACACCAAATGCATATTTAGAATCAGACCAAATATTTATCCTTTTATCTTTAGCCAGATCCAGGGCTCTTATTAATGCTATTATTTCTGCCTTCTGGGCAGAGGTGTTCGCAGGTAAAGGTTTAGCTTCTATTACGTGTGAAGTGGTGGTAACAGCATATCCTGCCTTTTGTTCACCATTTTTCATGAAGCTACTACCATCAGTAAACCAAGAATCACCATCTTCCAGAGGGTTCTCTTTCAAGTCTGGTCGGCTCGAATATACAGTCTCTATGGTGGTCAAGCAGTCACGTTTTAGTGGTTCTGTCGATTGTACCTGCAAAAGGATGCTGGATTCACAACGTTAGTGACCACAATTTCTGTATCATCCTGTTCCACAGTGGTGGCCTGGTATTTAAAAAAACTGCTCCAGGACTGCTGATACCACATGGGACACTAGTACAGTAATCTTTTGTCCCAAGGTGAATTTGTGAGCCTCTTCAATATTCATGATGACTGCTGCCACATCCCTAAGGCATCCGGGCCATTCTTTGCTCGCTTCATCCAGCTGTTTTGAAAAAAATGCCACTGCCCTTCTGTAGGGTCCTAGTTTCTGAGCAAGGACCCCCAAAGCTATTCCCTGTTTTTCATAAGAATATAGCCAAAAGGATTTAGTCTCATCCAGAAGTCACAGAGTTACAGTTCTCATTAGCTCTGTTTTTAAATTTCTAAAAACCCCCTCTGCTGTATCAGTCCATTCTAAAGAGGGAGAGTTTCATTTAAACAGTTCATATATCGGTCTTACCTGAACACCGTAATCATGGATCCAAGGTCTGCACCATCCAGTCATTCCCAGGGATGTCCAGAGCTCCTTGACAGTCAGTGGTCATGGAGTCTGGCAAATGGCTTCTTTTCTAGAAGTTCCAAGTTTTCTCTGTCCTCCTGTTATTTCATATCCTAGGTAGGAAACTTGGGTTTGGATTAGTTGGGCCTTGTTTGGATACTTGATAACCATTCAGTCCCAGAAAATTTAATAATTCCATTGTCCACTGGATACATTCTTCCTTTGTTTCTGTAGCAATTAACAGGTCATCCACATACTGTAACAGAGTCCCCCATCTGAGTAGATTGTAGTCTGTACTCTGTTCTAGTCTGTACTAGATTCTAGTCTGTACTAGATTCTATTCTGTACTAGTCATACTGTAACAGAGTCCCCCGTCTTCCATGATTCTAGTTCTTGTGCTAACTGATTTCTAAAAATTGCTGGATTGTTTTTAAACCCTTGTGGTAATACTATCCAAGTTAATTGAGTTTTCCTTCCAGTGTCCGGATTTTCCCATTTGAAAGCAAATAATTTTGGCTTTCTTTGGCCAATGGTAAGCAAAAGAAAGTGTCCTTTAAATCCAGGATGGCAAACCATTTCTGATTATTATTCAATTTAGTCAATCAGTCATACGAATTAACTATTACTGGACGAATATCCTCTGTAATTTTGTTGATTGCCCTGAGATCGTGAACCAGTCTGCATCTTTTCCCATCATATTTCTTTACTGTCCAGGTAAAAGTATTATATTCCGATTCACATTCAATTAATAATCTCTATTTTAAAATTTATCAATGATTTCTTTTATTCCCTTTGATCTTCTGATTTTAAGAGATACTGTTTTATTCTAATTGGGTAGGCCCCCCTTTTTTATTTCCACTTTAAAAGGCAAAGCATTTTTCACCTTACCTGAAACTTCAGATGCCCATATTCCCACATATACCTGATTAAGGATTTCTTCTATTTCAGGGAGGTCCTCCTTCTTGCTTTTCTGTTGAATTAAAGATAAACTCAAATCTGCAATTAATTGATTGTTTTTAACTCTGAATTCCATTTTGCCTTCTTTAAATGTTGCTTCTCACCCTAATAAGGATTTTAGAGAATTTGGCATGCATAAAAATTTATGCATTCCTATTTGTTTTCCCAATTTGTACTTTAAAGGTAACCGAAAGAATGCCTCTCTTTTTTTTTTTCTCTCTTTTTCTTGGTAGCCAGCAGCTCCCACATCTATAACGAATTCTTTTCTCTCTGATTTAACACCAAATAAGTTGCTGCTGTATCCACTAAAATTCCACTTTATTTCCTCTAGTCCATAGTTTTAATGTAACCAGTGGATCTGCTAGGGTAGATTCCCCAGGTCCCTGTCAGTTCAGTTCCAGTTCAGCCCCCTGAGCCACTCCATGGCACTGCCCCCCCACCTCAGGGCAGTCTCACTTCCAGCGTCCAAACTCCCCATAGCACACACACCGATCCGGTCCAGCAGAAGAGGAGCCCACTCCCCCACCTCCACCCAACATCTCTCCTCCCACACTCAAACACAGGAGCTGTTCGAACTCCCCTCCTTTCCCCCTTGGTTTTCCCTTTTTTTTCCTTTTCCTCACAGCGGCTCACCCTGCTCTGCAGGGCCTGCAGGTGCCTGCCTCTGCAACAGCACTTCTGGTTTAACCCCTTCTTAGCTCTGAATGTGAATGTGCCGCTTGTTGCCAGTGACAGAAATCTCTTCCTCCTTATCAATATCAGATAGGACAGATGCAGAGGGTGCTCCTCTCGGAGGTACCTGTGGTACGTGATTTTCCAACCTATCTTCCTGATTACTGTTCTTTAATTTTAAACATTTTTCCCCAGTATCACAGGCTGAGCATCTCCAGCTTAACTTTCAGTTTTTCCCTGTCCTTTTCCAAAGCCAAAATTAAGGAATCTGGCAGAGCTATATTAATTTCGCATTCAGTCTGTCACTCCCTGTGATTTCTTAAAGTGAAAAAAATATCTGCATACATTACTTCATCCCATTTTCCTTGCTCCCTCAAAACAACATCAATTGTTACAATGTATTATAGTTCAGAGTTCCATTTTTAGGCCATTTTTCCTGATCTTCCAAAGTAAACAAAGGCCACCATTGGTTACAATATTTTACCAATATTTTCTTACTTACCGAGCCCCCAGGAGACCCTCCAAGTTCTTTCTAGTGTGCCAAAATGCACCCAAAAGGATTCTTTTTCAAGATCTCTTCACTCTGCTGATTTTCCATTATCAATCTCGTATTCACAGACACACACACAAACAAATGGGATCCCCCAGACATACTCCACACAGTTACAACTGTTGAGACAAAGAGACTTAAACTCAACCAAGCAAACAACAGTTAATAACACAGTTATAACATCCTGTTACCAGTACCAAAATCACAAGACCAAAATCATTACTGTAACAACGTACAAAATAAGGCAAATACCAGTAGAATCAAAAGCAGTAAATCCTAACCCTTATGGCTCAGACCATATTGTAACATTAATAGGGGGGTTTCCTTGAACAATTTATAGTTGACCAGCCTGTCAGTGTCCCATGAAGGACGAGACCCTTGTGTCCGACCAGCCTGTCTGCGTCCCATTGTGGGAACCATACTGAACAGCCCACTGTATCGGAGGGTGATTCTACTAACCTATTCAGGAACCCATGCTGACAGCATCACTGAATCAAATCCCTTATGGGCTGCTGATAGCACACTGGACTCAAAACCATTTCCACAAGACACCCCCTGCATCTCGTAGGACCTAAATCACAAGATGCCCCCTGCTTAGTTATAACAGTCTGTCACTGATACCAAAATCACAAGACAAAATCCTTAATATAACAAGCCACAAAATAAATCAAATAGCAGTAAAATCCAAAACCTTTCCCGCAAGACACCCCCTGCATCTTGCAGGACCCAAACCACAAGAAGCTCCCTGCTTCTTGTGGGTGTATACCAAACGGACGCTACCAGCTGGGTATACGCCTTTACCTACGAGATTTCTTATCTCGATTTATGGAAGGCTTCAAAACCATATGTATGCTTACCAAAAAAATTTACCAACCCAATTTACCAAACTAATTTACCAAACCGAGGTGCCCCCTGCACCTTACAGACTATACAAAAGAAAAGAATACCTTTTATGAGATGGTCCTTGTCTGCTCCCACAGTGATCCGAATGAGTCGAGGGGTCCCTCCAGGAAAAATTCCTGAGGGCCCTAGGGAACCCTGGCCTCAGCAGGTCCTGCAGCCGAGCAGAGAGGGTCCCATCTGGGGTGCCAAATTGATTCAGAGAAAACTCCAGGAACAAACTTGCCAACAAAGTTTTCAAGCTGACAAGCAGGTATTCTTTATTACGGCGCCGGGAGACACGGGGGATAACTCCTCCTAACGTGTGTGTCCGTATTGCTATACAAGCCATCCTTATATAGTCCCTGAGCATACATACATATTCATGAGGCTATGTATGGATTACATCATTTTCCAGAGAGTTCCCCGCATGCTACAGAATTGTGCTGGTGGTCTCTGAGGGTCGTTTACTTCTTCCAACAATCTTCATCACTTCTGGCAGCCTTTGAAGCACGCGCAGTAGATGCTCATACCAGTTTAATTGGTTTGTTAGCACCAGAGACATAATAATCCTCCTATCCTCCTACTTATCAGTTAGTTTAACTGTAGCCCATCCTGGACACCTGCCATTCCCAGATACTCCTTATCCCTGTGTCCTGTTCTTCTAGACTGTTTTTCTTAAAACTAGGCCAACTATAGCGATTTATCTTGTGAGAATTCTCAGTATGTTCTCTAGCTGTACTCTATTTTTTTTTCTATGTATCATGCACCTCAGTAATTTTCCATTGCTACTGTTACAAAGCCATCAAACTTAACATTACTTAAAACTACTTCTAAAGGTTTCTATATTCCATTTTGTGATTTTGTGCCCCTTTGTCTCAGTATACTTTGGAAGATCAGGAAAAATGGCATAAAAATGGAACATGGAACTCTGATACCCTGTTACAATTAATGTTTTTGATGTGACAAGGAAAATTGGATGAAGTAATATATTCAGATATGTTTTTCACTTTAAGAAACCACCCCGAGTGACAGACTGAATGCAAAATTAATATACCTCTGATGCGCGGATTGACTCATTAAAGTTGTAAAGTAGGTATGCTTTTTATTCAGAGCTGAGATGCACGGGGATAATTCCTCAAAGTCATGAGTACCTCAGTGTTGTTTTCCTCTACATTTATAAGGTTGCACCATACGCCTATACATATTCATGTCCTATCCCCGCTTCGTATTACAGTGAGCTAGAAGGTCCTTTGCGCCTGTGCAGTGCCCCCTCTGGTCATGGGCAGGGGTCCCAAGATGAAGTAAATGAGTTTTCCTCCTGTGGGTAGGGGTCTTCAAGATGAAGTAAATGAGTCTTCCACTTCTTGAACTTTTCACCTTTTAGTCTTCACATATGGCCTTAGGGTTTGGTCAGTGTCCCAGCCATAAACCATCTGCTTCTCCCCCTTATCAGTAGATTCAGGAGTCTGCTTTTCCTTGTCAATAGAACCAGGTGTCTGTTTTTCCTTATCAACAGTTAGTGCCTTTGTTCTGCTTAGTAGGCATGATAGGTACAGAAAATATGTTTGTTTAAGCAAGTGAATTCCTCTAACCCCCTTGTACAACCCCCCTGTACATTGATCAAACCTCTGCATCAATCCCTTTTTCTATAAAGTGTGTAAAATCTTTTACTCTATTATTTATGACAGAGCTATTCATGTTACTTCTAACGATTTATGAAGTGATTTTGATATACATTGTATTATACAAGGTACAATCATTAAAATGAGTAGTCCTATACCCAAGATTAGAAGGCCTTGTTTAAGTATTTCCCTGAACCATCCAGTAAATCCTAGGTTATTTAGCCATTCATCCAATCCGCCACCAATAATTTGAAACTCTTGCCTATTTTCCTCCAATTTTCGCAGCTTAACATGAATTGATTCAGAACGGTCAGATAAGTTCATGCAGCACATACCTTCGAAATCCTCAGAACCATCCTGTAACAATATCTTTGTTATCTCCCGGTTTTGTGTGCTTCTAGATGGAAAGGCTTCTGGCCAACCTAAAAAGGTGTCTGTTAGTACCAACAAATGTCTATGCCCCTTTTTTTGTCCTTTTGCAAATTCTTCTGCAACATTTTCTAGAGATGTTTTAGAGATGCAACATTTCTAGAGACCAGAGTCTTTTTGAAATAGTTTCCTGTTTCTATTTGATATTTAAATTTCATTTCTTTTTCCAGTCTTCATAATTTATCATAGATAGTTTACAATTCCAGGAAAAAAATGCTGTTATACCACAAGTAATCAATAATAAAACAATTAATATTCCTGCAACCAGTTGCCTTAACCAGGAGAGATCAGGTAACCATGAAGGTAACTTTTTCTACATTTCTTCAAACCCCCAGGAGGTATCATCCTTGGCCATTTTATTAAATATTTTAGTTTGTTTCCAGATTTTTTCCAGATCTGTTTCAGGAACAGCAATTTTCATTGATTCTTGTTCCACTGGGATTATATCAATGTTTTTAATTTCTATTTCCTCCATGGTTGATGAGACATTTATGATTGCCTTCTTGTCGTAGTTTAAGCCCAGCCAGACAACTTGTGCACTTACTCCCAGTGAGTAGTGCCAGGCTGGGAGCAATCAAGGCCCACGTTAGTCCCCCCCCCCTTTCCCAGGGGCTGCCCCCCCTTCCCCACTCCAAGAGGGATGGGGAGGAGAATCGAAAGAATGCAACTCCCAGGGGCTGAGATAAGAACAGTCTAGCAACTAATGTACAATACAAATCACCACCGCTACCACCAACGACAACAATGATAAGAGAAAAATAGCAAGGGAAAGGAGTACAATACCACGCGCCGAACCACGAGTCCGACCCGGCCGACCCCCCGTCCTTCCGGCCACTCCCAGTTCCCCCCTGGGCATGACGTGCTGTGGTATGGAATACCTCCTTAGTCAGTTTGAGTCAGGTGTCCTGTCTCCGCCTCCTCCCGGCTTCCCCTCCTCCCTGGCAGAGCATGAGGCTCACAAAGCCCCTGCCCAAACCAAAACATCATTTTCATCAGCTTTGTTCCCAGCCCGAAAGCCAAAACACAGCACTGCACCAGCTACCAAGAAGGAGAAAAAATTACTGCCGCTGCTAAACCCAGGACATTATCCACCCCTTATTCCATACCATTCACGTCATGCTCAGATCCTACATTTTCAATATACCATCACTGTGATCTCAATGCACTTCTACCTTAGTGCATGGACTAGTCCCTATAAAGCTGCTGAGTCCATCTGGCCCATGATTTCAGGCTCCATCTCTTGTAACAGCCTATCAGAACAGGAGAGGCTGCATGCAATATTGGGTCGTTGCCTGCTGATGCTGATCATTCCCTTACTGTAGAACTTGTCTGGTTCTGTCAAAGGTCACTCTCTGTTGGGATGATGGTTGAAGGGAAGTCAGGGCTAGTCGCTGGTGGCCTGAAGACATCTGGTTGATGGGCTATTAAAGTATTACACAGCAGGCAACAACATACAATTAAGTTCATTGGCTGTTTTCCCCTAAAATTAAATCCCCTTGAGGTACACATCGGACTTCCCCATCATCCCGCATTACCCACCAAGTGTATCCAGGTCCCTGAGCAAAAGCAATCCCACAAGTGGGTTTGCCTTTACTTGAAGCAGGAATAACCCAGACTGTCTTCCCCAGCAAATTCTTCATATGCACCACAGGAACTTTGTCCCCCTCTACAATATGTAAAAGTTCTGATTGGGCTGGGCCAGCCCTGTTGGCAGATCCTCTGGTGTTGACCAACCAGGTGGCCTTTGGTAAGTGTGTATCCCAATGCTTGAAAGTTCCCCCACCCATTGCTCTCAGTGTAGTTTTTAACAGCCCATTGTACCTTTCGATTTTCCCAGAGGCTGGTGCATGGTAGGGGATGTGATATACCCACTCAATGCCATGCTCTTTGGCCCAAGTGTCTATAAGGTTATTCCGGAAATGAGTCCCATTGTCTGACTCAATTCTCTCTGGGGTGCCGTGTCGCCACAAAATGTGTTTCTCAAGGCCCAGGATAGTGTTCCGGGCAGTGGCGTGGGGCACAACGTACGTTTCCATCCATCCGGTGGTTGCTTCCACCATGGTAAGCACATGGCGCTTACCTTGGTGGGTTGGTGGCAGTGTGATATAGTCAATCTGCCAGGCCTCCCCATATTTATACTTCAGCCATAGTCCTCCATACCAAAGAGGTTTTAACCATTTGGCTTGTTTAATTGCAGCACATGTTTCACACTCATGAATAGCCGGGGCAATAGTGTCCATTGTTAAGTCCACCCATCATTCACGGGCCCATCTATATGTTGCATCTCTGCCCTGATGGCCTGAAGTGTCATGGGCCCACCGGGCCAAAAATAATTCACTTTTATGTTGCCAATCTAAGTCCATCTGAGCCACTTCAATCTTAGCAGCTTTATCCACTTGTTGGTTGTTCTGGTGTTCCTCAGTGGCCCGACTCTTGGGTACATGGGCATCTACATGACATACCTTCACCACCAGGTTCTGCACCCGGGCAGCAATATCTTTCCACAGTGCAGCAGCCCAGATAGGTTTACCTCTACGTTGCCAGTTGCTCTGCTTCCATTGCTGCAACCACCCCCACAGGGCATTTGCTACCATCCATGAGTCAGTATAGAGATAAAGTACTGGCCACTTTTCTCATTCAGCAATGTCCAGGGCCAGCTGGATGGCTTTCACCTCAGCAAACTGACTCGATTCACCCTCTCCTTCAGCAGTTTCTGCAACTTGTCGTCGAGGATTCCATACAGCTGCCTTCCATCTCCGATGTTTTCCCACAATACGGCAGGACCCATCAGTAAACAAGGCATACTGCTTTTCACTTTCTGACAGCTGATTATATGGTGGGGCCTCTTCAGCACGCATCACCTCCTCCTCTGGTGACATTCTGGAATCTTTGCTCTCTGTCCAGTCCATGATGACTTCTAGAATGCCTGGACAACTGAGATTTCCTATTCGAGCTCGTTGTGTAATTAGTACAGCCCATTTACTCCATGTAGCATCAGTTGCATGATGTGTAGAGGAGACCCTGCCTTTGAACATCCAGCCCAGCACGGGCAACCAGGGTGCCAGGAAGAGCTGTGCTTCGGTGCCAATCACTTCTGAAGCAGCTCGAACCCCTTCATAGGCTGCCAGTATCTCTTTCTCAGTTGGGGTATAGCTTGCCTCAGATCCTTTGTATCCCCGACTCCAAAAACCAAGGGGTCGACCTCGAGTCTCTCCTGGAGCTTTCTGCCAGAGGCTCCAGGTAGGGCCATTCTCCCCAGCTGCGGTGTACAATATATTTTTTACAACTGGCCCAGTCCAAACTGGTCCAAGGGCCACTGCATGAACTATCTCGTGTTTAATTTGCTCAAAGGCTTGTTGTTGCTCAGGTCCCCATTTAAAATCATTCTTCTTACGGGTCACATAATAGAGAGGGCTTACAATCAAACTGTAATTTGGGATGTGCAGTCTCCAGAACCCCACTGCACCCAAGAAAGCTTGTGTTTCTTTCTTATTAGTTGGTGGAGACATTGCTGTTATCTTGTTGATTACATTTGTGGGGATCTGTCTACGTCCATCTTGCCATTTTATTCCCAAAAATTGAACCTCCTCTGCAGGTCCCTTGACCTTACTTCGTTTTATGGCAAAACCGGCTTTCAGCAGGATTTGGATTATTTTCCTCCCTTTCTCAAAGACTTCTTCCACTGTATCTCCCCACACAATAATGTCATCAATGTATTGCAGGTGTTCTGAGGCTTGCCCCTGTTCCAGTGCAGTCTGGATCAGTCCATGGCAAATGGTAGGGCTATGTTTCCAGCCCTGGGGCAGTCGGTTCCAAGTAAACTGGACGCCCCTCCAAGTAAAAGCAAACTGTGGCCTGCACTCTGTTGCCAAAGGAATTGAGAAAAATGCATTGGCAATATCAGTTGTGGTATACCACTTGGCTGCCTTTGACTCCAGTTCATACTGAAGTTCTAGCATGTCTGGTACGGCAGCACTCAATGGTGGTGTGACTTCATTCATGCCACGATAGTCTATTGTTAGTCTCCACTCTCCGTTAGACTTTCGCACTGGTCATATGGGGCTATTAAAGGGCGAGCGGGTCCTGCTGATCACTCCCTGACTCTCCAGTCTCCGGATCAGCAGATGGATAGGAATCAGGGAGTCTCAGTTGGTGCAATATTGTCGCCGGTGCACTGCTGTGGTCACTTGTTGGCACTTGTTGTTCTTTGACTTTCAGCAGCCCCACAACAGAAGCATCCTCTGAGAGACCAGGCAAGGTGGACAGCTGCTCAATTTCCTCAGTCTCCAAAGCAGCAATACCAAAAGCCCATCGGTACCCTTTTGGGTCTTTGAAGTACCCTCTCTTGAGGTAGTCTATGCCAAGGATGCACGGAGCCTCTGGACCAGCCACAATGGGGTGCTTTTGCCATTTCCTCCCAGTCAGGCTGATTTCAGCCTCCAGTACAGTCAACTCTTGGGATCCTCCTGTCACTCCAGAAATATAGATTGGTTCCACCCCTTGACAGCTCGATGGCATCAAGGTACACTGAGCACCGGTATCTACTAGAGCCTTATACTTCTGTGGGACTGATGTGCCAGGCCATCTGATCCACACAGTCCAGTAAATCCGATTGTCCCCTACCTCCACCTGGCTGGAGGCAGGGCCCCTCTAATAGTCATCACAGGACTGGACGCTTAAGTCATGTTGAAAGGGATTATTTTTAGTTATCACAGGAGCTGGAGTAAAATCAGCTCTTCCACTCCACCTGGGAAACTGCTCACCAGAGACTGAAGCCTTAGCTCTCATGGGATGATCAGTCTTGGCCTTTGCTCTCCTCTTCAATTCACTCACCCCTTCCTCCAAAACTGAAGTAGGTTTTCCATCCCACTTTGTCATGTCTTCTCCATGATCCAGCAGGTAAAACCATAGGGTAGACCGTGGTGTATACCTCTTGTATCTCCTCTCTAGAGCAGTGGGACGCCTTTTGTTAATAGCTGAAACGTGTGTTGGTACACGCGAGTTGGATAAGTCAGATATATCGTCCCTCAATTGTTTGAGATCCTGGGACAGTTTTTCCACAGCTGAGATGATGGAAGGGGTGAGATTGTCTTCGAACTCACAGAGTTTATGAACCATTTCATCCACTGTTAGTGGTACTATGTCATTCCAGGTTACTGTTGCCAATGAATGGGCATATGATGATGGTGCATTCCGTGTAAGTTTTCGCCACATGGGTCATGTACATTCGACTTCATCTGGATCTATGGGTATATCCCCGTTATTCGGCTTGATGTGATAGATCATCTCTGCGATGGCTGATTCTCTCAGAGACTGGATGCCTTTGTCTATAGTGGTCCACTTGGCCGAACAACTCATAACATCGTCCTTGTATGGAAACCTTTATTTGACAGCTGCCAAGAGCCTCCTCCAAAGACTGAGGGACCTTTTCTCTCTTGCAATTGCTTTGTCAATTCCCCCTTCTCTAGCAAGTGATCCCAGCTGCTTGGCTTCTGTACCTTCTAGTATGTGACCATCGGCCCCATTGTCCCAGCATCGGAGCAACCAGGTGATGATGTGCTCCCCTGGTTGACGCGTAAAATCTTTTCGCATATTCTGTAGCTCAGTTGAGGTCCCAAGTCTAGAAGTCACCTCTCCTTCTTCTTCTTCATCATGTGATGATGATTCCTGATCAGGTTCTGGATCAAGTAGTGGATACGTGTGGAAAAACGATGGGAGACAAGTCCATCCTATAATGCAACTAGTCTCTCCTCTTGAACGCTTGGTTACAGGTTATATAGCATCTATAATGAGCTCATACATATTGCAAAACCTGAGCTCATTATTGGTTAATTGCTAACTGTCAGCGCCGCCCCTTTTGCAATTAACTTCAGCAAATTAGAGCCTCTTTTTACACCCTGTTATTGCAATTAGGGACTTTCCAGCTAGCACAAGGGCACAACGACCTTGCCTATGATTGGTTGCCTGGCTATTGCTTACACCTTGCTCTTGTTACTGGCCCACAAGTCGTACGTGCTCTTCATGCCCCCGCTCTCCAAGCCATGTGTCAATAAAACTCTCCACATTTCCCCCGTTTTCTTTTTGGACAATTCTTTTGTCAAATACGGCATGTGCCAAAGCTTCCATACGGGATGTTAAACACCTTAACAGACACGGTCCAAAAAGACATATTATTAATATTATCAGTACAGGCATGGTTAATGTCATTAATATGCTCCGAAACCAGGGTCCTAAACCTAGGCTTTTCAGCCATTCGTCCAGGCCAAGGCCGTCCTGTTTCTTTAACGCATGTAGGCCATCTTGCAGCTGTTTTAGTTTAGTATGGATGGACCCTGAATGATCAGTCAGATTCATACAACACATTCCTTCAAATTCTTCACACCCATGTCCTTGTGCCAAAAGTAAGAAGTCGATGGCTTCCCTATTTTGTAAAGCTGCGTGATTAACACTTTGAACATCTTGTGATAACATATCTATTAATTGAGATGTTAAATTAAGCTCATTTCTCGTCCAACATCCCAGTTGCTCTGCTAGTTTCATTGATTTAGCGGTGGCTAAGCCAGGAAAAAGTGTAGCAGAAGCCACTCGTGCAAAATCACTCCAAAAGGTTGGAGTACCCACTTCAGTACACTTCAATTCATGTACACTACGTTTTGTTCTTTGATTACGGTTATTAGCCCATTGCATCAACAGCGATATGTTGGGGTGAAATAGTGATAGTTTGCTGAGATAGCATGGGCCCCCTTGAGGAAATGCCGGTACGCCATTCTAAGCTCTATCACCACACATCAAAAATATGCCTGGTGGTAATTTTAGTGGTTTTGTAATATTAGTGCCATTACAGCTGGAGTAGAGAAAATTGTATATAGAGCTTGGATCCAATGCAGAATCAAGAGACGCCCAATGGCGTCGGTGTTGATTAAAATGTTGTTCATTGATAGGTAGAAAGGAAAGCCATCCAGAGTTAGCGTTGGTAGCATTTACACTACCAAATAAATCTAATTCCTCTGGTGGGGAGGCTAACGTGGTATTTGAAAGTGATATTATGATACATTGAATACCTCCATCCCCCTTAAAAGGCCCTAGGTTTGCACCAGTAAGGTTCCCATAAAAGGTGTTGTTAAGGAGTGAATAATTGAAAAATTTTTCTTCCTGAGCGACAAACCCTTTAAACTCTGAGGGTTTCCATACAGGTGAACCTATAAGGCACGTTCTAAAGGGGCTTGATACACTGCCCAAGCTCAAACAAAGAGAAGATTGATTAGTTTGGTTGGCTATGGTAACCCACACATTGTCCCTTGGAAAATTAAATTGCTGTAGTGCTATACTTTCACGTCCTAAATCTAACATAATTACAAAAATGATCAAGTTGCTTAACATTATTTCTTTGTTCTCTGCCAACTCTCAAAATTATAATTGAAACTACAACTACTACACCAAAAATCATGCAATAACGATTGTTCTATCCAAAAGGTTTGAGTACACCCCCCACACAATAATGCTACCCAAGCAGAACAGTTTACCCGACCACAATCAAGGCAGCGGTAATATGCTGGTCCTCTCCTATTAAAAGTCTGTAGAGAGTGAGGCAATTCGATAAAGTCCTCAAGACCTCTGCGCTGGATGATATCTCGGTCAAGCTGTCTGTGATATCTCTTCAGCTGCGACAGCAGGGGTATCAGGATGAGCTTCGCCTTCTCTCTGATTCTCCTGCTGGTCCCTTTCCATTATACTTTGTGTCAGCACGCTGTTGCAGCCCTTCAAGGTATCGGCGGCACGTATCGGCCGGGCTCGTCTATACGGTCACCCGGGGCTCTCCTCGACTTAACGACGTCCGTCCCGCGGCTGCTATCGGGACCCAAACTCCTTCCGCGCTGTTGCAGCCCTTCAAGGTATCGGCGGCACGTATCGGCCGGGCTTGTCTATACGGTCACCCAGGGCTCTCCTCGACTTAACGACGTCCGTCCCACGGCTGCGATCGGGACCCGAACTCCTTCCGCGCTGTCCACCGTGGTGCTCGAGTGATATCACGTCGGGGTCACCATTTGTGGAAAAACGACGGGAGACAAGTCCATCCTATAATGCAACTAGTCTCTCCTCTTGAACGCTCGGTTACAGGTTATATAGCATCTATAATGAGCTCATACATATTGCAAAACCTGAGCTCATTATTGGTTAATTGCTAACTGTCAGCGCCGCCCCTTTTGCAATTAACTTCAGCAAATTAGAGCCTCTTTTTACACCCTGTTATTGCAATTAGGGACTTTCCAGCTAGCACAAGGGCACAACGACCTTGCCTATGATTGGTTGCCTGGCTATTGCTTATACCTTGCTCTTGTTACTGGCCCACAAGTCGTGCGTGCTCTTCATGCCCCCACGCTCCAAGCCATGTGTCAATAAAACTCTCCACAGATACGTTGTTTCTTCATCTTGCTGTAACCTTCCTGCCTCCTTTTTGCTTTTTCTCTTGCGTACAGGGGCAACCGATAGTGGAACGAATTGGTCCTCTGGTTTAGTTGCAGTGATTATCACTGTGGTTTGAGTAGCGACTGTACTTGTTGCTGGGGGTGGTGTGGCTGCTGTGCTTGGAGCTGGGGTAGCTGCACTGTCTGTTGCAGTCGAAGTTTGAGTAGCTGCTGTACTTGCCGCTGGGGTAGCTGTGCTATCTGCTGCAGCCAAAGTTTGAGTAGCGACTGTACTTGTTGCTGGGGGTGGTGTAGCTGCTGTACTTGGAGCTGGAGTAACTGTACTGACTGCTGCTTTTCCCTTAGATCCAGCGACATTTTTTTCCTTTTGAAGGTGCTGGAAAGCACTGAACATGGCCCTGTAAGCATAGGCCAAGCCCCAGCACGTTGCCATGATTTGTCCATTTCTGGTATGGCCAGAAAGACCACACACCTCATTTAAGTGTTTTACTAATTCTTCTGGATTTTGCAGTTTTTCAGTGGTGAAATTCCAAAGTACTGGAGGGGCCCACTGACCTAGGTACTGTCCCACACACCCTGCCACTCATGACTGTCCAGACTCAGAGAAAATGTCTTGGTCCTCCTACTTCGTCTTTTAACCCCAGACAAGACCCAAACCTGACTCTGCTTAACTTTTGAAAACAGAGGAAATAGTTGTGGGCAAAATACACTCTGTATACGTGCCAACATGGTGATCCCCATCACAATCAGCAAACAAGTCTCAACAGCATTAAGAGGCCATTCAAAACGCTCAAATGATGCTGTAAATGCTCTGGGGGGAGGACTGGGAGGGTAAAAGAATGTCTCCTTCACAGGTTGACCACCCGAGAAGGAGAAAAAAGATGTGCAATTGCTAAGCACTTCTATTATATGCCTCCAAAAGTATAAAGTTGGTGACCATACTGGGAACATAAGCCAGATAAGTTTCATGATCAATGATTCTATTGTATTACAAGTCATTAACAAAGTACAATGAGACAAAAACTTTAGCCCAAGCCCCACACTTGAAAAACACTAATACAGCAAATACCAGATGGAAGTAAGGTACAATATCCTGAAACTGTAAGATCAAGAGGAACAACCTTGAGAGCCAATAAACCAGCACTGTGACGAGTGACTATTAATCCGGTCAGATCTGTTGTTATCTCAACCCCTTTGTGCCCAAAGTTGGGTGCCAAAAAGAACTGTCATGGTTTAACCCCAGCCAGACAACTTGTGCACTTACTCCCAGTGAGTGGTGCCAGGCTGGAAGCAATCGAGGCCCACGTTAGTGTCCCCCCCCTTTCCCAGGGGCTGCCCCCCTTCCCCGCTCCCAGAGGGATGGGGAGGAGAATCAAAGGAATGCAACTCCTACAGGCTGAGATAAGAACAGTCTAGCAACTAATGTACAATACAAATCACCACTGCTACCACCAACGACAACAATGATAAGAGAAAAATAGCAAGGGAAAGGAGTACAATACCACGCGCCGAACCACGAGTCCGACCCGGCTGACCCCCTGTCCTTCCGGCCACTCCCAGTTCCCCCCTGGGCATGATGTGCTGTGGTATGGAATACCTCCTTAGTCAGTTTGGGTCAGGTGTCCTGTCTCCGCCTCCTCCCGGCTTCCCCTCCTCCCTGGCAGAGCATGAGGCTCACAAAGTCCCTGCCCAAACCAAAACATCATTTTCATCAGCTTTGTTCCCAGCCCGAAAGCCAAAACACAGCACTGCACCAGCTACCAAGAAGGAGAAAAAATGGCTGCCGCTGCTAAACCCAGGACACTTCTCTAATTCACTTAATCCCAAAGATGGAATTAGCCATCTCACAAAAGTATGAAATGCAGTATTCTGTGCAGCAATAGGGTTAAACCCTCGCTTAACCAATACGATCCTTTCCCTTCAGGAACAGACCACCACTGAACCACACAAGTTGAATAGTGACCTACACCTGTGGCATTTCAACAAACATAGTCTCCTATTCTGGTTCCTGGTGTAATACATCTTTGTATACAGGTATAATACTTCGATTAGGATTAACTGTTCCGAATCTTAAAGTTGTCCATGAGATAGTGTTGGAAATTGTAATGCCAATTAATGGAAGGCCCTGATTTTCTCCTGATTCAGGCAACTTTGCATACACCCAACAGTCACTACATTTAACAAGTTTAGTAACCTTCCGCATTAATTTCAGGTATAAGTATTGGTCCCAAGCTGGTATGTCAGTTATCACATAAATCCAAATTATGACTGATGCAATTTCATATGTGAGGGTCCTGAAGGTTTGATCCACCATGTTTTCTCTGGTTCTGGTGCTTTCTTTATTCTTGAATAATGTATCAAGCAGGTTGTTCCTTTATCTTCACTGCTGTAAAGGTGGTCAGTAATATCTGGTACAGTCCTCTCTACTTCTCCTGTAGAGGATCTCCTGAAAAATTCTTCACATAAACACAGTCTCTGGATCTAAAAGGGTGAGTCGGATAATCCATGCCTCTCACTCTTGTCCTCAGTATTCTCTTATTTCTTCTAATTGTTTTCCCAGATTGACCAAAAACTGTAGGAGATAACCTTCTCCGACTTCCAGAAGAGAATCTCCTTTAAACTGGGACTGATATGGTCTTCCACATAAAATTTTTACATGGGATAGCCTTTTCATTCAAACGAGGTTTAGTTTGAATTCGTAGAAGAGCCGGTGGTAAGGCTTGGTACCAATTTCTTGACATATTTTACTAATCTGTTGTTTGAACATCTTTTCTACTTGCCCACTGGCCTGAGGCCTGTACAGAATATGTAGTTGCCAATCAGTTTCTAATTTTTGCTAATTTCTTGTGGCTATTTTGCACTAAAGGGTGAGCCTCGGTTGGAAGAAATTGCTGCTGGTACTCCAAAACAAGGTATTAGACTGTTTAACAATGTTCCAATTACTTGTCTTGCATTATTTATTCTACAAGGGAATGCTTCTGGCCATCCTGAAAAAGTATTCGTTAACACCAACAAATATTGTTAACCTCCTGTTCTCGGTAATTCAGAAAAATTTATTTGCTAGTGCTGTCCTGGATGACTTCCTCCCCAGTTGTACCAATTTGATTTCTATTTTCAATTTTAGGATTATTCTTGAGACAGAGCTGACATTGTCACTAACTGAACTACAGTATATAGATTCCTTCCTGCAATTTGTACATCTAAGTATTTATACAAAGAGTTGCTAACCCAATGAGTTTCATTATGTTCTTCCTGAACTAGCTTCCAGAGTTGGTTATAGGGAATTATAATGCGCCCATCAGGTGTCTGAAACTAATCTTCTTTGTTTTCCTCTCCTTTGAGATCTCCAATCAATTTTCTATCCTCCTTTGAATATCTATGTTTAGATTTCTCAATTGTTAATCAGGGATTAAGGGAATGAGTTTAGATTGTTCAACTGCTCATTTGGCTTCAAAATTGGCCAAATTATTTCCAATTTCCTGATCAGATTCACCTTGTTGATGCCCTCAACAATACATAATAGCTACTTCCTCAGGTAGCTGAACAGCTTTTAGTAGTCATAGAATTTCTGTAGCATATTTAATCTGTTTCTCCTGTGTGTTCAAAGGTCCTCGTTCTTTCCAGATAGCACTATGTGCATGGACTACACCAAATGCATATTTAGAATCAGTCCAAATATTTATCCTTTTGTCTTTAGCCAATTCCAGGGCATGTTCCAGAGCTTTCTTTCAAATCTGGCTGGCTTGAATATATAGTTTCACATAATGGCCAAGCAGTCGGGTGTTAATAGTTCTGTTGGTTGTTCCTGAAAAAGGATGCTGGATTGACAACATTAGTGACCACAATTTCTATATCATCATGTTGCACAAGGGTGGCCTGGTATTTTAAAAAACATGAAGGAGATAACCAGTGGCCTTCTTTCTGTTCCAGGACTGCTGATACAACATGGGACACTAGCACAGTAATCTTTTCTCCCAAGGTGAATTTGTGAGCTTCTTCAATATTCATGACAACTGCTGCCACAGCCCTGAGGCATCCAGGCCATCCTTTGCTCACTTCATTCAGCTGTTTTGAAAAATACACCACTGCCCTTTTATAGGGTCCTAGTTTCTGAGTAAGGACCACCAAAGCTATTTTCTGTTCTTTATAGTAATATAGCCAAAAAGATTTAATTACATCCATAAGTCAGATCTGCAGCTCTCATTAGCTCTGCTTTTAAATTTCTAAAGCCCTCCTCTGATGAATCAGTCCATTCCAAAGAGAGAAGGTTTTCTTATAACAGTTCATATAGGGGTCTTACCAGAACAACATAATAATGCATCCAAAGTCTGCATCATCCAGTCATTCCCAGGAACGTCTGGAGCTCCTTGATGGTCAACAGTCGTGGAGTTTGACAAATGGCTTCTTTTGTAGCAGTTCCAAGTTCCCTCTGTCCTGTTATTTCATATCCTAGGTAGAAAACTCGGGTTTGGATTAGTTGGGCCTTTTGTCTGATTACCCGATAACCAATCAGTCCCAGAAAATTCAATAATCCCACCATTCACTGGGTACATTCCTCCTTTGTTTCAGTAGCAATTGATAGGTCATCCACATATTGTAACAGAGTCCCTGTTTGAGTGGGTGGTTTCCATGGTTCTAGTTCCAGTGCTTTTAAAACCCTTTAGGTAATACTGCCCAAGTTAATTGGGTTTTCCTTACTGTGTCAGGATTTTCCCATTCAAAAGCAAATAAATTCTTGTTTTCTTTGGCCAATGGTAAGCAAAATCAAGAGGCTTTAAATCCAAGATGGCAAATCATTTTTGATTCAATTAACTCAATAAGGTATAGGGATTAGCTATTACTGGATGAATATCCTCTACAAATTTTTTGATTCCTGAGGTCTTGAACCAATCTGCAACTTTATTTCTTTACTAACAAGATAGAAGTATCACAGTATCACAGTATGTTAGAGATTGGAAGGGACCTCAAAAGATCATCTAGTCCAATCCCCCTGCCGGAGCAGGAACACCTAGATAAGGTTACACAGGAACGTGTCCAGGCGGGTTTTGAATGTCTCCAAAGAAGGAGATTCCACAACCTCCCTGGGCAGCCTGTTCCAGTGTTCCGTCACTCTCACTGAGAAGAAGTTTCTTCTCAAGTTTAAGTGGAACCTCTTGTGTTCCAGTTTGTACCCATTTCCCCTTGTCCTATCATTGTTTGCCACTGAGAAGAGCCTGGCTCCATCCTCGTGACACTCCCCCTTTATATATTTATATACACTAATAAGGTCACCCCTCAATCTCCTCTTCTCCAAACTATAGAGACCCAGCTCCCTCAGTCTTTCCTCATAAGGGAGATGCTCCACTCCCTTAATCATCTTAGTTGCCCTGTGCTGGACTCTCTCCAACAGGTCCCTGTCCTTCTTAAACTGAGGGGCCCAGAACTGGACACAGTATTCCAGATGAGGTCTCACCAGGGCCGAGTAGAGGGGAAGGAGAACCTCTCTCGACCTACTAACCACCCCCCTTCTAATACAACCCAGGATGCCATTGGCCTTCTTGGCCACAAGGGCACAGTGTCGGCTCATGGTCACCCTGTCGTCCACTAGGACCCCCAGGTCCCTCTCCCCTACACTGCTCTCTAACAGGTCGTTCCCCAATCTATACTGGAACCTGGGGTTGTTCCTGCCCAGATGCAGGACTCTACACTTTCCCTTGTTATATTTCATCAAGTTATTCCCCGCCCAACTCTCCAGCCTGTCCAGGTCTTGCTGGATGGCAGCACAGCCTTCTGGTGTGTCGGCCACTCCTCCCAGCTTAGTGTCATCAGCAAACTTGCTGATAGTACACTCAGTTCCCTCATCTAAATCATTGATGAATATATTAAATAATACTGGTCCCAGTACCGACCCTTGAGGCACTCCACTAGATACAGGCCTCCAACTAGACTCCGCCCCATAGACTACAACTCTCTGGCTTCTCTCCTTCAGCCAGTTCACAGTCCACCTCACTACCCGATCATCCAGACCACACTTCCTCAATTTAGCTGCAAGGATGCTGTGGGAGACCGTGTCAAACACTTTGCTGAAGTCAAGGTAGACCACATCCACCGCTCTGCCATCATCCATCCACCGTGTTATTTCCTCATAAAAGGCTACGAGATTGGTCAAGCATGACTTCCCCTTGGTGAAGCCATGTTGACTGCTCCTCATAACCCTCTTACCCTTGATATGCCTTAAGATGGCACCAAGGATAAGGTGTTCCATCACTTTCCCAGGAATGGAGGTGAGGCTGACCGGTCTATAGTTACCCGGGTCCTCCTTCTTGCCCTTTTTGAAGACAGGAGTGACATTTGCTTTCCTCCAGTCCTCAGGCACCTCTCCCATTTCCCAAGACTTGGTAAAGATGATGGAGAGCGGTCTAGCAATGACCTCCACCAGTTCCCTCAGCACCCGCGGGTGCATCCCATCTGAACACATGGATTCATGGATGTCCAGTTTGCTCAGCTGGTCTCTAACCCATTCCTCATCGACTAAGGCAGACCGCTCCGTTGACCTATCTCCATCTGAGGTCTCAGCGGTACAGGGCTCTTCAGGACTGCCTCCGGCAGAGTAGACAGAGACAAAGAAGGCATTCAGTAACTCTGCCATCTCTGTATCTTCTGTCACCAGGGCACCCGTCCCGTTCATCAGTGGGCCTACATTGCCTCTGGTGTTAGTTTTATCTGCCATGTATTTGAAAAAGCTCTTTCTGCTGTCCTTGACCCCTCTCGCCAGCTTTAATTCCAAGGAGGCCTTAGTCATCCTAGCAGCTTTCCTACATCCTCTAGCAGCAGCCTTATATTCTTCCCAAGTGGCCAGCCCTTCCTTCCATGACCTGTAAACTCTTCTCTTCCACTTGAGCATACCCAGCAATTCCCTATTTAGCCACGCAGGTCTCCTGACCCTCTTCCTTGACTTCCTACGTGTCGGGATGCTCCGATCTTGAGTATTGTATTCCAATTCACATTCTTTTAATATCAGTGATTTTTTTTTTTTTTTGTTTCCTTTCCTGCAATTTTAGGGGATATTGTTTTATTCTAATTGGGCAGGTCCCCCTTTTTATTTCTACTTTAACAGGCAAAGCATTTTTTGCCTTACCTGGAACTTCAGATGCCCATACTCCCAGATATACCTGATTAAAGATTTCTTCTATTTCAGGGAGGCCCTCCTGATTGTTTTTTCTGTTGAATTAAACTCAAAACTGCAAGTAAATGTTTTTTAAGTCTTAATTCCATTTTGCCTTCTTTAAATGTTGCTTCTCGCCCTAATGAAGATTTCAGAGAATTTAGCATGCATAAAAATTTTATGCATTCCTATTTGTTATCCCAATTGGTACTTTAAGGGTTTCTGAAAGAATGCCTCGGTTTTGCCCCCCCCTTTTTTTTTCTTTTCCGTTTTTTTTGGGTTTTTTTTTCCTTGGTGGCCAGTAGCTCCCACATCTGTAACAAAATATTTTCCCTCTGTTTTAACGCCGAATAAGTTGCTCCTGTATCCACTAAAATTCCACTTTATTTCCTCTAGTCCATAGTTTTAATTTAACCAGTGGATCTGCTAGGGTAGATTCCCCAGGTCCCTTGTCAGTCTAGTTCCAGTTCAGCCACCGGAGCCACCACATGGCACTCCCCCCAGCCCCCTCCCCCCCGGGCAGTCTCACTTCCAACGTCCAAAACTCCCCACAGCACACACACACCAATCAGGTCCCATAGAAGAAGAACTCATTTACCCCACGTTTGCCCGACATTCCTCCTCCACCAGTTTCAAAGCAACCACCTCAGCCGTAGCTATAGCACGACCTAGCTCACTCCTGTCCACATTTATTCAACAACCCCTCAGTCCCATCTGTCAACATGTTTGTTCCCACTTTTTTGCCTGCCCCAGCAGTCATCCCGTGCTCAAACACAGAAGCTGTGCGAGCTCCCCTCCTTTCCCCCTTTGGTTTTTCCCTTTCACAGCTTTTCACCCTACTCTGTAGGAGTTACAGATGCTTGCCTCTGTAACAGCACTTATGGTTTAATGTGAATGTGCTGCTTGTTGCCAGTGACAGCAATCTCCTCCTCCTTATGTGAGATATATAGGAATGATTCGTGTCAGCAACTTAGGAGCCCTTGTCATCCTTGTGCGTTGGATGGAATTGAAAATCCTTGAAATCATTGTATCATGTGTAGAATGTAAAAGAATTATCAGATTATGATAGAGGTTCCTGTCAATACAATGATGAAAGAGAAGAAGAAACAAAGGAATAATCCTTCCTAATCAAACGCTTTGTTACTTTAAGGGGTACTTTGTTTAACTACTTGAATGCCTCAAACACTTTGCTAATTACAGGGGTACTTTGTTTAACTGCTTGAATGCCTCAATGGGGTTAGGTAATCAACAGATACATCCTGCTACAGGATGAGGTGAAACTTGTGTATTGAATAAGTAACTATATAAGAAATGGAATTTAGGGGGCTAAGATGGTGGTTAAGCTTGTGATAGACATCCCCTGTTAATGTATTGCCAAGGAATTCAATAATTTTTAGAGAAGTTTCTTCACCCAAAGATAAGACCCCAGCAACAGGAGGAGAAAAATGAAAAGGAACCACATTGATATTTGGGTGGAGACGACAGTATTGGCTGAAACCCAAGACCGAGGAGTATAAGAGACTGTACCCCAGAAATCTCGGTGGAGCGGAGACTCCCCGGCGCACCCAGCGCTGCTTGTTTATTGCCTCACGATACTAATCAATTGTAATAAAGAAATTAATTAAATCAGATCATGGCCAAGACGGAATTTTTATAACACTTATCAGTATCTGATAAGACAAATACAGAGGGTGCTCCTCTCGGAGATATCTATGATATATAATTTCCTATTTACTGTCCTGATTACTGCTTTTTTAACTTTTAAACATAATTTCCCCAGCATCACAGGCTGAACATCTTTCCAGCTCAGCTTTGTTTTTTCCCTGTCCTTTTCCAAAGCCAAAATTAGGGAAGTGAAAGAGCTATATTAATTTCACATTCTGTCTGCCACTCCGGGTGGTTTACTTCATCCCATTTTCCTGGCCACCTCAAAACCAACATTCATTGTAACAGTGTATTATAATTCAGAGTTCCATTTTTAGGCCATTTCTCCTGATCTTCCAAAGTATATGAAGGACACCATTGGTTACAATATTTTATCAACGTTTTCTTGTTTACCGAGCCCCCAGAAGACCCTTCCAGTTCTTTTCAGTGTGCTAAAATGTAACCCAATGGGCTTTTCCTCAGAATTTTCGTATTTTGACCAGCTCCTATTTCAAACAGTCTTTTGCAAATCTCTATAGCTTCTCTTCCCCAGTGCTCTGCAAATGCACTTTAAAAAAAAATATGAGAGCACCTACGCACAAGTTTTATGATATTCTCAGGGGGTTCAGTAAAATAGTATCTCTGGGTTCTGCAGATCAACTCCCCTGTTGATAGATAATACTTTCGGTTCCGCTGTTCAACAGTTATTATGCACCCATATGTGAGGCTACAAAACTCTGGTACTGAGTGTAAAGTCCAGGTTTCAAGAGTAGGACTACAGATCTTAGAGGTTATATTTCTCTTATACAGCCACTGGGGCACAGAGAGGGAAATCTTCTTAACCTCGAATTAACCACAGTTTACTTTTGTCTACTCCTCCCCCACCGCTTAAACACTGTACTCTTTAACAGCAACGACAGACATATACACACACAAAACACTTAGACTCAACACAAAACAAAGACGCTTTGTCCGTCTCCCTCTGCTCTCCTCGCGGAGAGCACAGAACCGGAGATCAAGACTCCACACTCGCTTCATAGCTATGGTACGTCTCAGTCTCACAGAAACAGAAACACACATGGGATCCCACACACCCACACTACAGTTCCGCTTACCCTTCTCCTGCTTCTCATGGTAGCAGGTCTGTCCTGGTTCCCAAAACCTGGGATGTAGCGAAAATCCGGACTCACCCTATCCACCCTTAGGATCACTAGCGGCCGCTCTATCGTTTGGCAAGTCCCCTGCTTGCCAGCCCTACCTACCAAGGGGAACTACGCTGTGCGCCAGACGTCTATGCGTGCCTTACCAACAGCCCCAGGCCATGCATACACCTTACAGGCCCCTTAAATTACCTAAATTTCAAGCATACCGTTTTTCCGCAGCCGGCACAGGTTGTTGTCTGTCCCTGCAGGGAGCGGACAAGAAGCGGAGCTCCTCCAGGCAAGCGGCCTGGGGCGCCTAGGATGTCCGCCCCTCAGCCGATCCTGCAGCCGAACAGAGGCCTCCTGCCTGGCTCGCCAAATTGATGCACGGATTGACTCCACAACTCGTTAAAGTTGTAAAGTAGGCATGCTTTTTAGTCAGCGCTGAGACGCACGGGGATAATTCCTCAAAGTCAAGCGTGCCTCAGTGTTGTTTCTCTCTACATTTACGAGGTTGCACCACACACCTATACATATTCATGTCCTATCCCCGCTTTGTATTACAATGAGCTAGAAGGTCCTTTGCACCTGCGCAGTGCCCCCTCTAGTCATGGGCAGGGGTCTCAAGATGAAGTAAATGAATCTTTCTGTTCTTGAACTTTTCACCTTTTCGTCTTCACATATGGCCTTAGGGTTTGGTCCTAGGCATAAGCCATCTGCTTCTCCCCCTTAACAGTAGATTCAGGGGTCTGCTTTTCCTTATCAATAGGTGCTTATTGGTAGAATCAGGAATCTGCTTTTCCTTGTCAATAGAACCAAGTGTCTGCTTTTCCTTTTCAATAGTTAGTGACTTTGTTCTGCTTAGTAGGCATGATAGGTACACACAATACCTTTGCTTAAGCAAGCGAATTCCTCTAACCCCCATGTACAACCTCCCAGTACATCGGTCAACCCTCTGCGTCACTTATCAATAGAATTAGGCGTCTGCTTTTCCTTGTCAATAGAACCAGGTGTCTGCTTTTCCTTATCAATAGTTAATGCTTTTGTTCTGCTTAGTAGGCATAATAGTTACATACAGTACGTTTGTTTAATCAAGTGAATTCCTCTAACCCCCTTGTACAACCTCCTTGTACAACATCCCTGTACATTGGTCACTAAACCTATGAAGCCTAAAGAAGAAGGCTAAAAGGTGAAAGACTAAAAGGTGAAAAGTTCAAGAACAGGAAGACTCATTTAATTCATCTTGAAGACCCCTGCCCATGACCAGAGGGGCCACTGTGCAGGCGCAAAGGACCTTCTAGCTCATTATAATATGAAGCGGGGATAGGACATGAATATGTATAGGCGTATGGTGCAACCTTATGAATGTAGAGGGAAACAACACTGAGGTACACATGACTTTGAGGAATTATCCCCGTGCGTCTCAGCGCTGAATAAAAAGCATGCCTACTTTACAACTTTAACGAGTTGTGGAGTCAATCCGCGCATCAATTTGGCAAGACAGGCAGGAGGCCTCTGTTCGGCTGCAGGATCGGCTGAGGGGTGGACATCCTAGGCGCCCCAGGCCACTTGCCTGGAGGAGCTCCGCTTCTCGTCCGCTCACTGCAGGGACAGACAACAACCTGTGCTGGCTGCGGAAAAACGGTATGCTTGAAATTTAGGTAATTTAGGGGGCCTGTAAGGCGTATGCATGGCCCGGGGCTTCTGGTAAGGTGCGCAGAGACGTCTGTCGCACAGCGTAGTTCCCCTTGGTAGATAGGGCTTGCAAGCAGAGAACTCGCCGACCGATAGAGCGGCCGCTAGCAACCCTGAGGGTGCATCGTGTGAGTCCGGGTTTTCGCTGCATCCCAAGTTTTGGGAAGTAGGACGGACCTGCTACCATGAGAAGCAGGAGAAGGGTAAGCGGAACCATAGTGTGGGTGTGTGGGATCCCAAGTGTGCTTGTGTTTCTGTGTGACTGTGACGTAGCATAGCTACAAAGCGAGTGTGGAGTCCTGATCCGCAGTTCCGTGTTCTCCGAGAGGAGAGCAGCTGCAGACAGACAAGTGTCTTTGTTTTGTGTTGTGTCTAAGTGCTTTGTGTGTATATGTCTGTCGTTAGTGTTAAAGAGTACAGTGCTTAAGCGGTGGGTGAGTAGACAAAAGTAAATTGTTGCTATTGGGGGGGGGGGGGGGGCGTTAAGAAGAGTTCCCTCTGTGCCCCAGTGGCTGTATAACAGAAGTTTAACCTCTAATGTCTGTAGTCCTACTCTTGAGACCTGGACTTTACACTCAGTACCAGAGGATTGTAGCCTCACATATGGGTGCATAATAACTTTTGAACAGTGGAACCTGCCGTGGATACTAGGACAGTGTAAATTTTGATGGAACCAAAACTATGATCTAACAACAGGGGAGTTGATCTGCAGAACCCAGAGATATTATTTTACTGAACCCCCTGAGAATATCATAAAATTCGTGTGTAGGTGCTCTCATATCTTTTAAGCGCATTTGCAGAGCACTGGGAAAGAGAAGCAATAGAGTTTTGTAAAAGATCGTTTGAAAATGGAACTAGTCAAGACAATGGGATTCTGAAGAACAGCCCATTGGGTTACATTTTCATTTTGGCACATTGGAAAGTACTGGGAGGGTCTTCTGGGGGCTCGGTAAACAAGAAAACATTGGTAAAATATTGTAATTAATGGTGGCCTTTATATACTTTGGAAGGTCAGGAAAATGGCCTAAAAATGGAACTCTGAATTATAATACATTGTTACAATGAATGTTGGTTTTGAGGTGGCCAGGAAAATGGGATTAAGTACTATATGCAGATATGTTTTTCACTCTAAGAAACCACCCGGAGTGGCAGGCAGAATGTGAAATTAATATAGCTCTGCCAGATCCCTAATTTTGGCTTTGGAAAAGGACAGGGGAAAACTGAAAGCTAAGCTGGAGAGATGTTGTTCGGCCTGTTATATTGGGGAATGATGTTTAAAAGTTATAAATAGGAAAATTATATATCACAGATACCTCTGAGAGGAGCACCCTCTATATCTGTTCTATCAGATATTGATAAGGAGGAGGAGATTGCTGTCACCTGCAACAAGCAACATTAAACCAGAAGTGCTGTTGCAGCGGCAGGCATCTGAAACCTCTGCAGAGCAGGGTGAGCAACTGTGAGAAGAAAAAAAGGGGAAACCAAGTGGAAAGGAGGGGAGCTCGCGCAGCTTCTGTGTTTGAGCACGGGATGAGTGCTGGGGCAGGCAAACAAGTGGGAACAGGCATGCTGACAGACGGGACTGAGGGGTTGTTGAATAAATGTGGACAGAAGTGCTTTGAAACTGATGGAAGAGGAATGTTGGGCAAAGGTGGGGGACGTGGGTTCTTCTCCTATGGGACTGGATCGGTGTGTGTGTGCTGTAGGGAGTTTTGAACGTTGGAAGTGAGACTGTCCTGCGGGGGAGGGAGTGCCATGGGGTGGCTCTGGTGGCTGAATTGGAACTAGACTGACAAGGGACCTGGGGAATCTACCCTAGCAGATCCACTGGTTAAATTAAAACTCTGGACTAGAGGAAATAAAGTGGAATTTTAGTGGATACAGAAGCAACTTATTCTGCGTTAAATCAGAGGGAAAAGAATTTGTTACAGATGTGGGAGCTACTGGCCACCAGGGAAAGAAAAAAAAAAAAAAAAGAAAAGAAAAAAACTGCAAAACGACACAACCCTTCAGGTACAAATTGGGATAACAAATAGGAATGCATAAAATTTTTATGCATGCTAAATTCTCCGAAATCTTCATTAGGGCAAGAAGCAACATTTAAAGAAGGCAAAATGGAATTAAGAGTTAAAAATCAATTAATTGCAGTTTTGAGTATATCTTTAATTCAACAGAAAAAGCAAACAGGAGGACCTCCCTGAAATAGAAGAAATCCTTAATCCAGGTATATCTGGGAGTATGGGCATCTGAAGTTCCAGGTAAGGCGAAAAATGCTTTGCCTGTTAAAGTAGAAATAAAAAGGGGGACCTGCCCAATTAGAATAAAACAATATCCCCTAAAATTGCAGTAAAGGGAATTAAAAAAAACAAAACAAAACAACAAACCATATTTATTTTAATTGAATGTGAATTGGAATATAATTCTCCTATCTTGCCAGTAAAGAAATAAAGTTGCAGATTGGTTCAAGAACTCATGAATCACCAAATTTATAGAGGATATTCATCCAGTAATAGCTAATCCGTGTACCTTATGGGCTATATTGAATCAGAAATGATTTGCCGTCTTGGATTTAAGGACTCTTTCTTTTGCTTACCATTGGCCAAACAAAACCAGAATTTATTTGCTTTTGAATGGGAAAATCCTGACACAGTAAGGAAAACCCAATTAACTTGGACAGTATTATCTCAAGGGTTTTAAGACAGTCCTTTCAAAATCAGCACTGGAACTAGAATCATGGAAACCACCCACTCAGATGGGGACTCTGTTACAATATGTGGATGACCTATGAATTGCTACTGAAACAAAGGAAGAATGTGTTCAGTAAATGGTGGGATTATTGAATTTTCTGGGACTGAATGGTTATTGGGTAACCAGACAAAGACCCGACTAATCCAAACCCGAGTTTCCTACCTAGGATATGAAATAACAGGAGGACAGAGAGAACTTGGAACTGCTAGAGGAGAAGCCATTTGCCAAACTCCACGACTGTCGACCGTCAAGTTGCTCCGGACATCCCTGGGAATGACTGGATGATGCAGACTTTGGATCCATGATTATGGTGTTCTGGTAAGACCACTATATGAACTGTTGAAAGGAAACTCTCCCTCTTTGGAATGGACTGATCCAGCAGAGGAGGGCTTTAGAAATTACAAACCAGAGCTAATGAGAGCTGCAGCTCTGACTTCTGGATATGACTAAATCCTTTTGCCTATATTCCTATGAAGAACAGGGAATAGCTTTGGTGGTCCTTACTCAGAAACTAGGACCCTATAAGAGGGCAGTGGTGTATTTTTCAAAACAGCTGAATGAAGCGAGCAAAGAATGGCCTGGGTGCCTAAGGGCTGTGACAGCAGTTGTCATATATATTGAAGAGGTTCGCAAATTCACCTTGGGACAAAGGATTACTGTGCTAGTGTCCCATGTGGTATCAGCAGTCCTGGAACAGAAAGGAGCCCACTGGTTATCTCCTTCATGTTTTTTTAAAATACCAGGCCACCATTGTAGAAAAGGATGATACAGAAATTGTGGTCACTCATGTTGTCAGTCCAGTATCCTTTTGCAGAACAACCAACAGAACTATTAACACCCGACTGCTTGGCCACTATGTGAAACTGTATATTCAAGCCAACCAGATTTGAAAGAAACCTCTGGAACATGCCCTGGAATTGGCTAAAGACAAAAGGATAAATATTTGGACTGATTCTAAATATGCATTTGGTGTGGTCCATGCACAGCGTGCCATCTGGAAAGAATGAGGACCTTTGAACACACAGGAGAAGCAGATTAAACATGCTACAGAAATTCTATGACTACTAAAATCTGTTCAGCTACCTGAGGAAGTAGCTATTATGTATTGTTGAGGGCATCAACAAGGTGAATCTGATCAAGAAATTGGAAATAATTTGGCCAATTTTGAAGCCAAACGAGCAGCTGAACAATCTAAACTCATTCCCTTAATCCCTGACGGCAAACTAACAATTGAGAAATCTAAACCTAGATATTCAAAGGAGGACTGAAAATTGGAGATCTCAAAGGAGAGGAAAACAAAGAAGATTAGATTCAGATACCTGATGGGCAAATTATAATCCCCTATAACCAACTGTGGAAGCTAGTTCAGGAAGAACATAATAAAACTCATTGAGGTAGCAACTCTTTGTATAAATACTTAGATGAACAAATTGGTAACATAGTTCAGTTAGTGACAACGTCAACTCTGCTTCAAGAATAACCCTAAAATTGAAAGTAGAAATCAAATTGGTACAACTGAGGAGGAAGTTATCTGGGACAGCACTGACAAATAATTTTTTCTGAATGATCAAGACCAATATTTGTTGGTGTTAACGAATACTTTTTCAGGGTGGCCAGAAGCATTCCCTTGTAGAATAAATAATGCAAGACAAGTTACTGGAACATTGTTAAACAGTGTCATACCTTGTTCAATACCGAGGACAAGAGAGAGAGGCGTGGGTTATCCGACTCACCCTGCGGATCGAACCTTCAGGACCCTCGCATATGAAATTATATCAGTCATAATTTGGATTTATGTGATAAGTGACATACCACCTTGGGACTAATACTTATACCTGAAATTAATGCAGAATGTTACTAAAGTTGTTAATTGTAGTGACTGTTGTGTGTGTGCATGGTTGCCTGAATCAGGGGAAGATCAGGGCCTTCCATTAATTGGCATTCCAATTTCCAACACTATCTCATGGAAAGATGTACTACACCAGGAACCAGAATAGGAGACTTATGTTTGTTTAAATGCCACAGGTGTAGGTCACTATTCACATTGTAATCACACTATTAATAGAGATGGTATTGTGTTTTAGTGGTGGCCTGTTCCTGAAGGGAAAGGATGGTATTGGTTAAGTGAGGGTTTAACCCTATTGCTGAGCAGAGTACTGCATTTCATAGTTTTGTGAGATGGCTAATTCCATCTTCGGGAATAAGTGAATTAGAGAAGGCAATAATAAATATCTCAGCAACCACAGAGGAAGTAGAAAAATGCTGTTCCTGAAACAGATCTGGAGGAAATCTGGAAACAAAGTAAAATATTTAATAAAATGGCCAAGGATGATACCTCCTGGGGTTTGAAGAAGTTACCTTCATGGTTACCTGATCTCTCCTGATTAAGGCAACTGGTTGCAGGAATATTAATATTAATTATTTTAATATTGATTACTTGTGGTATAAGAAAATTTTCTTCCTGGAATTGTAAATGATCTATGATAAATTATGAAGGTTGGAAAAAGAAATGAAATGTAAATATCAAGTAGAAACAGCAAACTATTTCAAAAAGACTCTGTATGGTAATAGCAGTATATAAAATGTTGCAACAGAATTTTCAAAAGGACAGAAAAAAGGGTATAGACATTTGTTGGTACTAACAGACACCTTTTTAGGTTGGCCAGAAGCCTTTCCAACTAGAAGCGCACAAACCCAGGAGGTAACAAAGATATTGTTACAGGATGGTTGTGAGGATTTCGAAGGTATGTGCTGCGTGAGTTTATCTGACCATTCTGAATCAATTCATGATAAGCTGCGAAAATCGCAGGAAAATATGCAAGAGTTTAGAATTGTTGGAGGCGGATTGGATGAATGGCTAAATAACCTAGGAGTTACTGGATGATTCAGGGAAATACTTAAACAAGGCCTTCTAATCTTAGCTGTAGAACTACTCATTTTAATGATTGTACCTTGCATAATACTGAATCTCTTCTCCACCCAACCTGTAGCTGTGCCTGGCATTGCTCCAACCCAGGTGTAGCACTTGGCTCCGTTGAACTTCATGAGGTTGGCATTGGCCCACCTCTCAAGGTCCCTCTGGATGGCATTCCTTCCCTCCAGAGTATCAACTGAACCATACAGTTTGGTGGTGTTGGCAAACTTGCTGAGGGTGCACTCAATCCCACTGTCCATGTCACCAACAAAGATGCTGAACAAGACCAGTCCCTACACTGATCCCTTAGGGACACCACTCGTTACTGGTCTCTAGCTGGACATTGAGCCATTGGCCACAACACTCTGTGTGTGGTTATTCAGCCAATTCTTCATCCATGGAGTGGTCCATCCATCATATTTATGTCTCCCCAGTTTAGAGACAAGGATGTTGTGCAGGACAGTGTCAAACATTTTGCATAAGTTCAGGCAGGTGACGTCCACAGCTTTGCCCCTATCCATCAGTTCTGTAGCCCCATCATAGGAGGCTACCAAATTGGTCAGGCAGGATTTCCCCTTAGTGAAGCCATGCTGGCCATCACCAAGCACCTTGTTGGTTTTCATGTGCCTTAGCATGCCTTCCAGGAGAATCTGCTCCAAGATTTTGCCAGGCACAGAGGTGAGACTGACTCATCAGAGCCTTTGCCAGTGAAGACAGAGGCAAAGAAGTCATTCAGAACCTCAGCCTTCTCCAAATCCTGTGTAGCCAGTTCTCCCGAGAGCTTCCTGAGGGGGCATATGTTGTCCCTAGTCTGTTTTTTATTTGCTACGTACCTGTAGAATCCCTTCCTGTTATCCTTAAGATCCCTAGCCAAGTTTAATTCTAACTGGGCCTTGGCTTTCCTAACCTGGTCCCTAGCTTCCCGGACAACATCCCTGTACTCTTCCCAGGCCGTCTGTCCTTGCTTCCACATTTTATAAGCCTCTTTTTTTTCATCTGAATTTTCCTCAGTAAAAGGAAATTCCTCCTCACGCACTTCCCCTGATCTAGTGTGGGATCCCTCCCACAGTATTGTCCTTCACAAACTGCTCCAACGTGAGTCCTTTTCCACTGGTTACAGTCCTTCAGGAACAGACTGTTCCAGCATGGGCCCCCACGGGCCACACATCCTGCCAGGAAAACCTGCTCCTACATAGGCTCTTCTCCACTGACTGCAGTTCCTGCCAGGAGCCTGCTGAGGTGTGTGGTCCTCCACAGGCTACAGTGTGGATATCTGCTCTGACCTGGTCCTCCACAGGCTGCAGGGGAACCTCTACTCCAGAGCCTGGAGTACCTCATCCCCTTCCTTCTTCAATGACCTCTATGTCTGCAGGGTTGTTTCTCTCACATTTTTCTCACAGCTGCTGCTGCACAGTGTTTTTTACCCTTTCTTAAATATGTTATCACACAGGCACCACCAGCACTGCTGATCAATTTGGAAGTAGTCCTAAAAACCTTTCCGATCATCCCCCTCGCCTACTTAACTGCAAAGTTTCTTCCACCTTCCTGGCTTGATTCTTCACATACATTTAGAATAAAATAGAATAGCTCAGTTGGAAGTGACCTACAAATGATCATCTAGTCTAACCGTCTGACCTCTTCAGGGCTGACTAAAACTTAAAACGCATTGTTAAGGGCATTTTCCAAATGCCTCTTAAACACTGACAGGCTGGGGCATCGTCCTCCTTTCTAGGAAGCCTGTTCCAGGGTTTCACCACCCTCTCAGTAAAGAAATGCTTCCTAATGTCCAGTCTAAATCCCCTGACAGAGCTTTGAAACATTCCCACGCATCCTATCACTGGATATCAGGGAGAAGAGATCAGCATCTTCCCTCTCCACTTCCCCTCCTCAGGAAGCTGTAGAGAGCAATGAGGTCACCCCTCAGCTTCCTTATCTCCAAACCAGACAACTCCAGAGTCCTTAGCCACTCCTCACAGGACAAGCCTTCCAGCCCTTTCACCACCTTTGTTGCCCTCCTCCAGACGTATTCAAGGACCTTAACATCCTCCTTAAATTGTGGGGGCCAGAACTGTGCACAAAACTAAAGGGGAGGCTACACAAATGCTAAACACAGATGGATAATCATCTATTTTGACCAGCTGGTTATGCTGTCTGTGATGCAACCCAGAATGTGGTTTGCCGTCTTAGCTGCCAGGGCACACTGCTGACTCATGCTGAAACTGGTGTCAACCAGCACCCCCAGATCCCTCTGCAGGGCTGCTCTCCAGCAACTCCTCTCCCAGTCTATACTTGTGCCTGGCATTACTCCATCCCAGATGCAGAATTCAGCATTTTGACTTGTTAAATTTTACCCTATTAATCATAGCCCAATGCTCCAATCTATCTAGATCCCTCTGCAAGGCTTCTTGTCCCTCGAGAGTCGACAGCACCTCCCAGCTTGATATCATTAGCAAACTTGCTAATGGTTCATTCAACTCCTGCATCCAGATCACTGATAAACGTATTAAACCAAACTGGCCCTACATTTGAGCCCTGAGGAACACTGCTAGTGACCAGTGGCCAGCCAGATGTAGCCCCATTCTCTACAACCATTTGAGCCCTGCCTTTCAGCCAGTTCTTCATTCAGTGCACCGTGAACCTGCTCATCTCACAGTTGGACAACTTGTTCAGAAGGATGCTGTGAGGGACAGTAACAAAAGCCTTACTAAAATCCAGAAAAACTACATCCACCACACCGCCTTCCTTTCATCTGGGTGACCCTATCATAGAAGGATATCAAATTAGTTAAACAGGACTTTCCCTTTGTGAACCCATGTTGTCTGTGCCTGATGATTGCATTGTCCTTTAAATGGCTTTCAATAGCACCCTGTATGATCTTCTCCATAATTTTTCCAGTTACCAAGGCTATACTAACAGGTCTGTAGTTTCCTGGGTCTTCCTTCACTCCCTTTTTGTAGATTGGAATAACACTGGCTAGCTTCCAGTCAGCAGAGACCTCCCCAGACTCCCAAGACCTTTGGTAGATGATCAAGAGGGGCCCTGCCATAACATCTGCTAGCTTCTTCCGTGCCCTGGGATGAATCCTCATGGACATAATAACATTCATCTGATACAGCTGGTCCCTTACCCACAAATGCCCACTGCCCACAAATGGAAAGTCACTGCTCCCACACTCACAGTCCTCCAACTCAGGGGACTGGGCAGCCCAAGATCTATCAGTATTATTAAAAGACTGAGGGAAACAAAGCACTGAATGCCGCCGCTTTTTTTTTCATCCCTACTTGTCAGGTGACCATCTTCAACAAGCATTGGTCTTATGTTTTCTTTAGACCTCTTTTTTGATATTAACATACTTAAAAAAGCCTTTCTTGTTGTCTGACCCAACACTGGCGACTTTCAACTCTAGTTGAGATTTGGTCTTTTGTGTCTTCTCCCTGCATATATGAACCATGGCTCTGTAATCTTCCTGCAAAGCCTAACCTTGCTTCCAGAGATCATTTAATTTCTTTTACCTCTTGAGCTCCAAGAGGAGTTCCCTGTTCAGCCAAGGTGGTCTCCTGCCCTGCTTGCCTGACTTGTGACACACTGGAATTGCCTGCTTCTGTGCTTCTAAAAGGTGGAATGCTTCCAGCATTCATAGACTCCTAAGCCCTGAAAAGCAGATTCCCAGGGGACACTGCTAAGTAGCTCCCTGAGTAGCTTAGTTTACTCTTCTGAAGTCCAGGGTAGCAACTCTGCTGTCCTTTTTTCTCATTACACCAAAAACATTAAACTCAACCATTGTGTGATCACTGTGTCCAAGACAGCCACCTATTATCACATCCCCCACAAGTTCTTCTCTATTCATAAATAACAAGTCTACAGCGGCATCTTTCCTAGTTGGTTACTGAGTACCTGTGACAAGAAGTTATCTCCTATAAACTTCAAGAATTTTCAAGACCTGCTCATCACAGCAGTATGGTATTCCCAGTTAATGCCTGGCAAGTTGAATATTTTAACATTCTTCCCGGGGCTCTGAAGTCTCTTTTGATTGACCTCAAACTTCTTGTTGCAACATCATTTGTACCCACATGAAGGAACAGGGATAGCAGTTTGAAGAGCCTAGTTCAACCTTCAGTCTTGTGGTGATGTTTCTTTCACGGACACCCCCTTGTCGTGGGGAAAGAGCTTGCGTGCCCTTGTGAAGTTGGGAGTTATGCT
Organism: Neopsephotus bourkii; assembly: GCF_033783945.1. Taxonomy (NCBI): domain Eukaryota; kingdom Metazoa; phylum Chordata; class Aves; order Psittaciformes; family Psittacidae; genus Neopsephotus; species Neopsephotus bourkii. The sequence goes on from NW_026900656.1 coordinate 92,275, forward strand.
GGTGGTGGCTTATGCTTCCGGTAGGGTCTCCCATGCCAGTCAGCTCTCAAATGAAGGGTCAGGCAAAGTGTGTCCATGGGCAGGATGGGCTCACTAGCCTTCGGGCCACCATCCTAGGAGAAGGACAACTCCAACTTCAAACCCGGGCAGATGGAGCTCGTGTAGCCCTGTAAGGCCATCCATCTAAGAGAAGGATACTCTAATTAAACCTACGACCTGAGGGCTTTGCTGTCACCGTCCAAGCTCGCTAGGCCCTGGCAGATAAACCTCAGGTGTAAAGGGTGAGGCCAGTTCTGCGCACGCTGTGCCTCACCTAAAATAAATCCACTGCGCAGGCCCGAAGGGTTTACCCACACTTGCAAAGCCCTGTAGCGACAGGCGAGGGACGAAACGGCAGGTGATAAGGTGCACTGGAAGTCGCAGACCCAACCCTGCATGCAGATGGTTCAGGACATTGGTCGCTCAAGTCTGACCCAGGGGATGACAGTCTTGTTCGGCAGCATCCTGAATGACCAAGCAGCCTTTTTCAAGGACAGCACTGCTTGCTCCATATGGAGAGAGGCCTAGAAAAGGTGGCCTAACCAAAGCTCATCTCCCCCTCCCCCTGGTTGGCTAGCCGCGGCCAACGGGCATCTTCTATTGCGGTCAATTAAAAACAAAGAGACAAAGGCATACACCTGCCTCCAAAGGTGTGTCCAGATTGACACTCGCATGTTGGAACATCAGAACCATGCTTGATACAGTGAACAGTGGGCGTCCTGAGTGCCGTTCTGCACTAATTGCCCATGAATTGTCACGTCTTACCATCGATATCGCTGCACTCAGTGAAGTTCGCCTTCATGAGGAAGGTAGCCTCAAAGCACATGGTGCTGGCTCTACACTCTACTGGTCAGGCAAACCCAAAACTGAAAGTCATCTTTCTGGAGTCGGCTTCATGATTAAAAACTCCATAGCCTCTAAACTTGAAAATTTGCCGATAGGTCATTCCGACCGTATTATCTCCTTACGTCTTCCACTACACAATAAGCAACACGTTGTTCTTTTCAGCATATATGCTCCAACTCTGCAAGCTGACCCTGCAGAAAAAGAAAAATTCTACTCCGACCTGCGTCACCTCACTCAGAAAGTTCCTATAGAAGATAAGATCATAATCCTTGGTGACTTCAACGCCCGAGTAGGAAAGAACTTTGAAGCCTGGAAAGGAGTACTAGGCAAGCACGGTGTTGGCAACTGTAATGATAACGGTCGTCTCTTACTAGAGTTCTGTGCAGAGCAACAGCTTACCATCACCAACACTATCTTCCAGCAGAAAGACAGCTGGAAGACAACCTGGATGAATCCTCGATCTAAACATTGGCACCTTATTGATTATGTTTTAGTACGCCAGAGAAATATTCGTGATGTCTGCCAGACCAGAGTGATGCCTAGTGCAGAATGCCAAACAGACCACCGCCTTGTGCGTTGCAAACTTAATCTCCACTTCAAGCCCAAACCTAAGAGGGGTGGCATTCCGAGGAGGAGGCTCAATGTTGATAATCTTCAAATAGCTGCAGTGAGGGACAGCTTTCAGGCTAACCTTCAAACTAGGCTTGAAGACCAACTTATAGATTCTTCTCCTGAAGCGCTTTGGCAACATATCAAAAACAGCATCCTGCAGTCCTCCGTAGAATCCATTGGGTTCTCCTCAAAGAAAAACAAAGACTGGTTTGACGATAGCAACCAGGAGGTCCAGGAATTGCTGACAAAGAAGAGATCTGCTCATCAAGCACACCTCGCTCAGGCACTCTGCCATGTAAGAAAAGCAGCCTTTCGTCTTGCATGTAGCAAACTCCAACAGAAACTTAGAGACATCCAGAACAAGTGGTGGGTCAACCTAGCAGAAAAGACTCAACTATGTGCAGATTTGGGTGACCACAGAGGATTCTATGAGGCTCTGAAGGCAGTGTATGGACCCACATTCCAGGTTCAAAGCCCCTTACTTGGTGCAGATGGCCAAACGCTTCTTACAGATAAAATCTCCATCCTGAATCGTTGGTCTGAACATTTTCAAACCCTCTTTAGTGCTAATCGTGTAGTCCAAGGCGAAGGAATCCAGCACATTCTGCAACATCCGGTGAAAAATGAATTGGATTTAGCCCCTACCATGGGAGAGACTCTTAAGGCCATACAGCAGGTGAAAACTGGCAAGGCAGCTGGGGTTGACGGAGTCCCACCTGAAATATGGAAGCATGGAGGCCAAGCACTTCATGCTAAATTTCATGAGCTAGTTGTGTGCTGTTGGGAACAAGGCAAAATACCATCAGACTTTCGTGACGTAATCATCGTCTCTCTGTATAAGAAAAAAGGTGTCAAGTCAGACTGCTCAAACTACCGTGGTATAACTCTGCTCTCCATTGCTGGTAAAATTCTTGCAAGAATACTATTGAACAGACTAGTACCTGCTATCGCAGAAGAACTTCTACCTGAAAGTCAGTGTGGTTTCAGGGCTAATAGAAGTACCACAGACATGGTATTTGTTCTCAGACAATTGCAAGAAAAGTGTAGAGAACAGAATAAGGGGTTATACGTAACTTTCGTGGACCTCACCAAAGCTTTTGACACTGTGAGCAGGAAAGGCTTGTGGCTGATCTTAGAACGATTAGGTTGCCCCCCAAGTTCCTCAAAATGATTATTCTGTTACATGAGGATCAGCAAGGCCAAGTCAGGTATGGTGATGCACTCTCTGAGCCTTTCCCAATAACCAATGGTGTGAAACAAGGTTGCGTTCTCGCACCGACCTTATTCACAATCTTCTTTAGCATGATGCTCCAAAGGGCTACAGCAGACCTCGACGAACAAGACGGCATTTATATTCGATATCGTACCGATGGTAGCCTATTCAATCTAAGGCGACTGAAGGCCCACACTAAGACCCTAAACCATCTTGTCCGTGAACTGCTCTTTGCTGATGATGCCGCCCTCGTTGCCCACACAGAAGCAGCTCTGCAGCGTTTAACATCTTGCTTTGCGGAGGCGGCTGAGGTTTTTGGGCTGGAAGTCAGCTTGAAGAAGACAGTAGTCCTCTACCAACCTGCACCGCAAGAAGATTATCGCCATCCCCATATTACCATCGGCGAGTCAGAGCTTAAGACAGTTCAGCAGTTCAGCTATCTGGGAAGCATCATTTCCTCGGACGCCACGATCGACAGAGAGATAGACAACAGAATAGCAAAGGCATATAGAGCCTTTGGAAAACTCCATAAAAGAGTCTGGTGTAACAAACACCTGAAGAAAAGTACAAAGATCAGTGTCTACAGAGCCATTGTATTGTCTACTCTTTTATATGGGTCTGAATCATGGGTCATCTACCGTCATCACCTGCGACTCCTGGAACGCTTTCATCAGCGCTGCCTCCGTACAATTCTAAACATCCATTGGACTGACTATGTGTCTAATGTCACTGTCCTCGAACAGGCAGGGGTCACCAGCATCGAGGCCACATTGCTGAAATTGCAGCTGCGCTGGGCAGGGCACGTCTCTAGAATGAAGGATCACCGCCTCCCCAAGATCGTGTTTTACGGTGAACTTGCCACCAGTAGCTACAAGAGAGGTGCCCCAAAGAAGAGATACAAGGACTCCCTGAAACAATACCTTAGCCTTGGCCATATTGACTACCATCAGTGGTCCACCTTGGCCTCCAATCGGGAGACTTGGAGGCACACCATACACAATGCCGCTGACTCCTTTGAGAGTTCACAAAGAACTAGTCTCGAGGAGAAAAGACAACACAGGAAGAATCGCACCCCACCTGTTTCACCCAAGAAGACCTTCTGCTGTGCTTTTTGTAGCCAGATTTGCCTATCCCACATTGGCCTTCTTAGTCATCAGCGCGCTTGTAGTAAGCGTGGGTAAATGCCCTTCCCAAATCTTCGTTCGCGAAGTCAAGCCATGATGATGATGATGTTTCTAATTTGGGCCCCAGGCAGCAAACTTCCCTGAAAAGAGGGTCTGGTCTGTAAACAGGTGCTTCCATTCTGCACAGGAGGGAATCACCAATGACCATAATTTGTCATTGTTTCTTCTCAGCACTGGTTCTCATGCAGGTTTTGTTATGAGGTTGGTCTTATCGACTGTGGCAAGACTGCTTGCACATGTTCCTCCTCTTTCTCATTATGTGCTTCATCTACCAAAGCCTTGTACCTAAGGTAGCCAAGAGAGTAACTCAGAGGGTAAGGAAGGGTTTCTCTTACTGCTCCATAATGTAACCTTCTTCCACCCCTCCAGGGCCAGTTGCTTGGGGAACACTCCCTGTTCAGATGAGCCTCCACTTGTCTATGTGTATCCCTTGTGGGGTTTTTTAAATTACACAAGTAACACTCCCTAATCCAAAGTTGTGTTTACTTAGAGGCTTTCAAATAAAAATATTGAGGTTTCCAAGAAACAAAATGTTTTCTAGATGCTCAGAACATTCACAAAACTGATTGGAAGGTCTTTTTAAAAGTTAAATGACTTGCAATAAATTTTCTCATTGTATTACATTCAAACTTTTAGCACTGAATGTTAACATATGGCTCTATAGTAAGCATACATCAGTCCTCTTTTCCCTATGAATCATGTTCACATATTTATGAAGATGCTCCTTTTTAACCCTAGATGTATATATAATGTATAAATAGTGTATAATGTATATATAGTGTATATGTATAACTGCCATCAGGGTACAATGAAGTTTGAATCATATATCTCAAACAGTGACCAGAACACTGAATTAATATATACTGTTACTTAAACATTTTTACCTCATGAATTAAGCAAAAAAGCAAAGCTCAAGAAGAAATATCTAGAAACTTAAGTGATATGACTTTCAAAAATATATTTATATATTTAAAATTCTTTCCAAACTGTGGATTCTCAGAGCACAGCCTTAAAAGTTATTAAAAGGCAATCTTAGAGCAAGCAGGTACTTGAGAATTACACATGAATGAGATAGATACTTCTCTGCTCAAAGAGAATTCTGAGAAAGAAGCTGTATAGTTATATTCAGCTGTTCTAAACTTTAAATGCATACAGGAAGAAGCATAATGTGTATATTCATTTTTTTTTAATCAAAAAGGTTAAAAAACCTAAAAGAAAAATATTAAAGGAGCTGAAAAGTTTCAAAACAATATAGTTTGAATCACTACAAAAAGTTTTTACTAAAACATTAGCCTTTTACGCTTAGAACAGGTATAAAAAGAAATAAGCATCCAATGCCAACATCTTTATGTTAAGATTTGCTATGGAAGTAACTCCTGAATTACAAAACTGGAATTATAAATACGATGTCCATCATATTTAAAAAATCATGGCAGTCAGGTGAAGTTCCTGACAACTGGAAAAAGGGTAATATAACCCCCATTTTCAAGAAAGAGAAAGTGTAAGACCCAGAAAACTACAGACCAGTCAGTGTCACCTCTGTGTCTGGCAAAATCTTGAAGCAGGTTCTCCTGGAAAGCATGCTAAGTCACATGAAAAACAAGGTGGTTGGTAACAGCCAACATAGCTTCACTAAGGAGAAATCCTACCTGACCAATTTGGTGGCCTTCTATGATGGGGCTATGGAACTGATAGACAGGATATCGTGGTTTAAACCCAGCCAGACAGCTTGTTACCCACTCCCCCCCTTCTTGCCCTCCCCCTACTCCTGGGTGAACGGAGAGAAGAATCGAAAAGAAATGCAACTCCCACGGGTTGAGATAAGAACAGTTTAGTAACTAAGGTATAGCACAAATCACTACTGCTACCACCAATAATAGTAATGATAAAGGAAATAACAAGGGAAGAGAATACACCACCTCATCACCAGGCAACCGACAACTCGCCCCCCCAGCCCGACCAAGCACCGACCGATACCTCCTCCAACCCTGCAGTCCTCTTAGCCCCTTCCGGGTCACTCCCCAGTTACATCCAGGGCATGACGTGCTGGGGTATGGAATACTTCTTTGTTCAGTTTGGGTCAGGTGTCCTGTCTCTGCTTCCTCCCGGCTTCCCTCCTCCCTGGCAGAGCATGAGGCTCACAAAGTCCTTGGCCAAACCATTTTTATCAGCTCTGTTCCCAGACCGAAAGTCAAAACACAGCACTGCACCAGCTACCAAGAAGGAGAAAAATGACTGCTACTGCTAAACCCAGGACACAGGAGCAGAGCAGTTGATGTCATCTACCTGGTTTTGTGCAATGTGTTCGACACTGTCCCACATGACATCCTTGTCTCTAAATTGGAGACATCAATTTGATGGATGGACCACTTGGTGGATAAAGAACTGGCTGGATGGCCGCACACAAAGAGTCATGGTCAATGGCTCAATGTCCAGCTGGAGACCAGTAATGAGTGGTGTCCCTCAGGGATCAGTGTTGGGACTGGTCTTGTTCAACATCTTTGTCGGCGACACGGACAGTGGGATTGAGCGCACCCTCGGCAAGTTTGCTGACAACACTAAGTTTGAGAAAGTTGGGGCTGTTCAGACTGGGGAAGAGAAGCTGCATGGAGACCTCATAGCAGCCTTCCAGTGTCTGAAGGGGGCCTGCAAGGATGCTGGAGAGTGACTCTTCATTAGGGACTGTAGTAATAGGACATGGGGAAATGGGTTCAAATTTAAGCAGGAGAAATGTACGTTAGATATATACGTAGGTATAAGGTAGAAGATCTTCCTTGTGAGGCACCAGAACAGGTTGCCCAGGTAGGTTGTGAATGCTCCATCCCTGGCAGTGTTCAAGGCCAGGTTGGATGGAGTCTTAGGTGACATGGTCTAGGGTGAGGTGTCCCTGACCATGGCAGGGGGGTTGGAACTAGATGATCTTACGGTCTTTTCCAACCCTAACTATTCTATGTGGTAGAATTGTCTCGGGGAAGATAAAACAGCAACCAAGAGGACTACTTCATAGCCCTTGCTACTAGTCTTCTACATTCAATACAGCCTAGCACCCCTGCTGCATTAACATCTGATGTAACTAGAAAACGCTTTCCCTAAACTGTCACCACTGTTTCTCTTCTTCACCATGGTACCTTCTGATAAAACATATTGGGGGTGGGGGTGTGCATGCAGTTCTGTTCCACCTTCTGAACAGTAAGTTATTTTAGGAGTAGTCCCTTTTATCAGACATATATCTGATGTTTTGGCAGACAGCAAATTACTTAACCCAAAAGAGTAAAGCAGATTTCATGTGCTAGAACCAGTGAAAACAAGCTTTTTACCACAGATATAGGAACTCACTATAATTTTTAGCATGCTATTTGAGGAAAAAATTTCTTAATAGTGAAACAAAAATACAGGTTTTTCACTATTGCAAAGAGCCCTAATATGAATTAAATTATTACTTACCAAAATCTACTCTTGTTAGTATGCACTGCATTGGATGGTCAGTTGTATGCCTCGTTGTTGTTGCACCACTTTCATAACAAGTTGCACACAAATCGTAATCGTAGCAAATTAAACACTTGTATCTGCGACCTCGAAAATTTCCTTTTAAGCATGCATCACAGCTGACACCTATGAACAAAGAAAAACGCTTGAAAACAACAATTTCACATTCTTTTAATGATACGGATTTGTTGCTCTCACCCCCCAATAACAAAAGGAATTGAGCCGAGCTCTTGAGCGGCTGATGCACAAGAAAACTCACTTTAAAGCATTTCATATCTTTTAAAAGGCAATAATCATCCAAGGTAAAAGTCAAACTTAAAATAAAATAAAAACCATTCAAGCATTCAAAACAATAATTACTTAGGCTATAAATTCTTTGAATCACTTTTTTCCCCCCTGTTCAGCAGCTTGGTTCAAAACTCTCTCAGGGTTAAATAGTACAGTGGTTCATACTGAAGTTTTGTGAAAACAAGCAAACAAAGAAAAACCCTACAGCAAACCATCCCACAAGCCGCACAAAAACACCACCACCACAACACTATCCCTCCCTGGCTTTTGTGTTTATTTTTATATTTTCTCTTAGTTCAGTGTTGAAGAATACCACAACCATTTTTCATCATCTATACATTTCTGGGAACATTATAAAGTTTTTTGCAGTTTTCTGTCATTTCAGCTCTCTGCTGTTAATTTAGATGACGGCAAAGGAAGCATTATCATTTCATCTGTAAAGGCCCATGAAAACTCGCAGTAGTAAATTAAGGGCCTTCATGAAAATAACTAATACATACAACACATACGATATTTTGATCCAAGTCCTCTTTGAAGATCCGACCTTTGAAGGACCGACCAAAGAAGAGAGGGCAGAGAGCCAGCCGAAATTCAGCGCTGCCCAGCGCTGTGAAGTCAGACGTCTGCAAACTGTGGGATCTAGCCCTGATCAGGTGAGCAGCTGGGGAGGAGAAGGGGCACTTGCTATCCAAAGAGGAACAGGCAGTGATGGAGGTTTTCCAACATATTCTCTCTAAGAGAGGACTGCAACATGATAGTGCCGCCTTACAGAGGCTGTTAAAGTGGGCCCCACAGCGCAATCTACCTTTGAGGTTTCTGAATGGGAACGTATAGGCTTGGCGTTGTGGGATGAGATTAATAAAGGGACAAAGGAAGCCCTGAAGTATTCTACGTTATGGAGATTGATAATTGAGACTTTAAAGGAATTAAAAACAGAATAGGCAGCAGTGGCATCTGTTTTCCTGGCCGCTGCTCCTTCACAAAGTCAGTCAGAGGTAGAGAAGAGTGCTACGTCGATGGTATTTGGCCCCCACCGTTGTGCCTGGCATGGCATCGCAGAAGCCTCCCTGGCATGAGGGGGAAGAGAAAGTGAAATGGTACTTGCGCCCGAAAGTACAGGCAGAGAGTGCAAGCGCGGTCACCTCCAACCCAGAGGAAGGAGACCCCAAATCGGAATTGGAACCAGGCCCAGAGTCTCCGGCACAACCAGAGTTGTACCCTCCCCTTCCTGATCCCAACTCAGAGTCAGAGGGTTCAGACAGTTCGGCTCATCGGCAGAAGCGAACCAGCCTCAGTGATGGTCAACTGCAACAGTTGCTGAAGAAATTAGAAGTATTGGAGACAATAGAAACCTCCGAACCCTCTGCCCCACCCTCCTACAATCCAGTAGTAAAGAAAGGGGAGTGGGAGGGGGGTGGTGGGCACAGGGTAGGGGATTATGGTAATAACCCAGCTACTAGGAATAAAATTAACCCTGAACTGAAATTAGGCCTCAAAAAGTTAAACTTACCACACAGATAAAAATCTTATCTGACGTGCAGAAATTGATGGGTGATATTCAGTAGATCTGCCCTTTGTGTGGAGTCACAAATGATGATCTGACTGATCTCATGCCCCTTTTAAAGGGCGAGTCAAAGGCAAAAAAAAAAGGTTCTATTACAAGCTCAGAATGAGGCCTTAGATCACATCATGACAAAAATCACCACCTCTTATGCTGCTCAATGGAATCCAGATTTACAGGTTATTCTGTTTATTGTCAACAGTGAGTATTATCCATTTAGTCTACTAGCACAGTGGGATCTTCAAAAGACTGATTTTTTATGCATTTTAGAATGGATTTTCCTATGTAAACTGTAACTACTCAGTTAGAAGTATTTGGTCTTTGGATTGTATGAGGTTGTTCACATTGTCAGGAAATTATGGGCTGTGATCCATCACAAATTTGTTTGCCATTTATTAGGGTATGGTTAGACTGGGCACAACAATCTAGCTCTGCTGTTCAGTTTTCTCTGATAGCGTTTGTTGGTCCTCTTAATATACATTTTCCACCTCATAATATGTTTACAATGCTAAAGAATAATCAGTTTGAAGATGTTACCTTTTATCCTAGTAAACCTGTTGTAGGATTAACTGTCTTTACCGATGCAAGAAAAATCAGTCACACAGACAGATAAGTTTGGCAAACAGATGATGGTTGGAAAGAGCAGAAGATACTTGGTCATTTTTTCAATTCACTACACTAGAGTTAAGTGCTGTTATTGCAGTATTTCAGCGATTGATTGAATTGAAATTTGAGCTTAGGACATCCGTTTTATGAATGTTTTCATTCCTTCTTAAAGTGAAGGGAGCAACCTTTTTTACATCAAATTAAAAAAAAAAAACAGCAAAAAACCAAAAACCAAAAAAACCCAACAAAACCCCCCCAAACAAAACAAAACAAAACACCACCACCACCACTTCCCCCCCCCCCCCAACCTCCACCATTTGCCACCGCGTCTGCAAAGACTGAGGACAGAGATGAAGACGATCCTTTTTACTCAGGCCCTAATGACCCTGAAAAGGAGCCCTTGCACGTCCATCAGACTGCTGTTGCTGCTCCTGAGGTTCTGATGCCTGATAATTCTGATGCTGACCTGGATGGTCCTTTTGACCTGGAGCCTATTCATCTGGAAAAGAAGCCTGATTTACATCCCCCAGATCCTTATGTTAAATGCACAGCTGTAAAGGGAGAAGTGAGACCAGTGTGGGATGCAGACGTACTGTGTGCTTTTCTGGTGGTGTATGTTCTGCATCAAGACCTGCAGTGGGAAGGTCTCTCATATGCTCTTATCAGGGGTATCGGGCAGACTGTGATGGACTGTGGACTTATGACCCTATATACAACTCATTTAATACAGTCTCTCTGTGATACTCATGTACTAGAAGCTGGTAAAGATAAGGATGTCCAGGTTTATATCGACCTTTGGAGACCTTTATAGATATTGCTGGCCACTTCTTCCAACATAGGCTGGCCACCTGTGTCGGAATGAGTATGCATTTTGGTCAGTATGAAAGCCCAAGCCTCATGGGATGTGGGGGAGGCAGAGCCTCTGCAGGGACGCCCGCTAAGGTTGAGCCTGCCACCTCGTGCTGCGATGATGCTTCTCGGAGCTGGTTTTCTTGTTAGTCTCCACAGGGTCCTTGTGCCACATTCTGTCCGTGGGATTGTGTACTGGAAGTAATGTTTTTTGGGATTTTGTGCTTCAAATATTGTAGTTGTGTGAAGTGTGCTTGTGGGATCCCATACGTGTGTGTGTGTGCTTGTGTTGAGGGTAGACGGTGTTCTGTGTATTTTTTTTTGTTGTTGTTGGGTTCATGTAAAAGTTTTTAATAGATAGTAGTTTAACGTTTGGGCAAGAAAGGGTTAATTCAAAAGTGCGGTTGCCGGCAGGTATTTATGGCTGCTGCTGAAGCAGGCAGGCTTTTATAGCTGCTGCCAAGCAGGCCGGCATTTGTAGCCGTGCAAAGCAGGGTGAGTGACTTTTGGAAAAAAAAAAAAAAAGTCATTTGATAAGAGTTCGGTGCCCATGTTCAAAAGAAGCTGCCCTCCGATTCGGCTCCCTGTGCTCCACTGGTGGAAGGACCAGGATGGACACCAGAGCCGAGGAGTGAAAAAAACAAAACAAAATAAAACAAAACCAAGCTTAATATGTTTGAAGTAACCTGGGGATGAATCCAAGACTTGGAGGAACAGATAGATCAGTTGAAACAAGAACTGCTAACTGAAATAAGCGAGAGGGGTAGTTGAACCACAAGCTTTATGAGCCGTCACCTAAGTAGCATCAGGGTGGCAGATAAAAAAAAAAAACAAAAAAAAAAAAAAAAGAAAGAAAAAGAAAAAGGGCAATGATGCGGCAAACTCCTCTTTTAACCTGTCTACTTCTCAAGAAATGATAACCTGGAGGAGGGGGTATATTTGTGTCCTTCTGCCTACAGGTCCATGGGGACTGCCTCCAAAGTTTGTCAGGCCTTGCCGTGAGCTAGACAGAAAAATGGAGGAAGCCGAGATCACAGAATCACAGAATCCCAGGGGTTGGAAGGGATCTCAAAAGGTCATCTAGTCCAACTCCCCTGCAAGAGCAGAGTAACCTAGAGTACATCACACAGGAACTTGTCCAGGCGGGCCTTGAATATCTCCAACGTAGGAGATTCCACCATCCCCCGGGCAACCTGTTCCAGTTCTCTGTCACTCTCACAGTAAAAAAATTTTTCCTGATATTCACATGGAACCTCCTATGCTCCAGTTTACACCCATTGCCCCTTGTCCTATCACTGGACATCACTGAAAAAAACCTAGCTCCATCATCCTGACACTCACCCTTTACATATTTGTAAACATTGATGAGGTCACCCCTCAGTCTCTGCTTCTCCAAGCTAAGTAAACCCAGCTCCCTCAGCCTCTCCTCATAAGGGAGATGTTCCACTCCCTTAATCATCTTTGTGACTCTGCGTTGGGCTCTTTCAAGCAATTCCCTGTCCTTCTTGAACTGAGGGGCCCAGAACTGGACACAATATTCCAGATGCGGCCTCACCAAGGCAGAATAGAGAGGGAGGAGAACCTCTCTTGACCTAGTAACCACACCCTTTCTAATACACCCTAGGATGCCATTGGCCTTCTTGGCCGCAAAGGCACATTGCTGGCTCATGGTCATCCTCCTATCCACCAGGACCCCAAGGTCCCTTTCCCCTTCACTACTTTCCAGCAGGTCAACTCCCAACCTGTACTGGTACATGGGGTTGTTCTTCCTTGGATGCAAGACTCTACACTTACCCTTGTTGAATTTCATCAAATTTCTCCCCGCCCAACTCTCCAGCCTATCCAGGTCTCGCTGAATGGCAGCACAGCCTTCTGGTGTGTCAGCCACTCCTCCCAGTTTAGTGTCATCAGCAAATTTGCTGAGGGTACACTCGGTTCCCTCATCCAGGTCATTGATGAAAATATTAGACAGCACTGGTCCCAGCACCGACCCCTGAGGTACCCCACTAGTCACAGACCTCCAGCTAGTTTCTGCCCCGTTGACTACAACTCTGCCTTCTTCCCTTCAACCAGTTCTTGATCCACCTCACTACCTGATCATCAAGCCCACACTTCCTTAGCTTATCTATGAGGATGCTGTGGGAGACAGTATCAAATGCCTTACTGAAATCAAGAAAAAACACATCTACTGCTCTACCATCATCCATCCACCTAGTTACTTCCTCATAGAAGGCTATAAGGTTGGTCAAACATGACTTCCCCTTTGTAAAACCATGCTGGCTGCTCTTAATGACCCCCTCATCCTTGATACGTCTAGAGATGGTGTTAAGAATAAGTTGTTCCATCACCTTTCCAGGGATGGAGGTAAGGCTGACTGGTCTATAATTACCCGGGTCCTCCTTCTTGCCCTTTTATAGACTGGCACGACACTTGCCATCCTCCAATCCTCAGACACCTCTCCTGTTTCCCACAACTTACTATAGATGATGGAGAGTGGCCGAGCAATGACCTCAGCCAGCTCCCTCAGAACCCATGGGTGTAGTCCATCCGGACCCATCGATTTATAGATGTCCAGATTGCTTAACTGATCCCTAACCCAATCCTCATCTACCAAAGCAAACTCCTCCTTTGTCCTTCCTCCTTCTGGGGCTACAGGAATATTGGGCCTCCGGGGACAGTCTGCAGGAGTAAAGACAGAGGCAAAGAAGGCATTCAGCACCTCTGCCTTCTTTAAATCCTCTGTCTCCAGGGCACCCACCTCGTTCAACAGTGGGCCTATATTGCCTCTTGTGTTAGTTTTATCCGCTATGTATTTGAAAAAGCCCTTTCTATTGTCCTTAACCTCACTTGCAAGATTAAGTTAAAAGGAGGCCTTAGCTGTCCTAATTGCCTCCCTACATCCTCTAACAACTGTCCCATATTCCTCCCAAGTGGTCAGCCCCTCCTTGCATAATCCATAGATTCTCTTTTTCCACATGAGTTTGCCCAGCAATTCCTTGTTTAACCATGCTGGTCTCCTGTCTCCCTTACTTGATTTCCTACCCATTGGGACACTCTGATCCTGAGCTTGGAAGAAGTGGTCCTTAAATGCTGACCGACTATCTTGAGCCCCTTTGCCGGCTAATACCCTTTCCCATGAAACTTCCCTTAGCAATTGATTGAAGAGGCCAAAGTTGGCCCTTCGGAAATCCAGAATTGTGGCCTTGCTAGGTGTTCTATTCCTCCCACACAGGATCCTAAACTCCACCATCTCATGGTTACTGCAGCCAAGGCTGCCATTGACCATCAACACTTCAACCAGACCCTCCTTGTTGGTGAGTACTAGATCCAGCAGCGCTCCTCTCCTAGTTGGTTTGTCCACCATTTGCATTAAGAAGTTATCATCAGTGCACTGGAGGAACCTCCTAGACCGTGAATGATTGGCTGTGTAAGTCTTCCAGCAAATATCGGGGTAGTTAAAATCCCCCATGAGGACCAAGGCATGTAGTCGTGAGGCTGCTTTCAGATGCCTGTAGAAAGACTCATCAACTCCTTCGTCCTGATCAGGAGGTCTATAATAGACCCCCACAACTGTATCACCTGTACCAGCCAGTCCCTTAATTCGTATCCACAGACTTTCCACTTGATCCTCATCTGCCCCTGGGCAGAACTCAATACATTCTAGTCGCTTTCTCACATAAAGAGCAACTCCACCACCTCGCTTTGCTGACCTGTCTTTCCTAAAAAGGACATAGCCATCCATGACCACATTCCAGTCATGTGAGCTGTCCCACCATGTCTCTGTAATTGCCACCAGATCATAACCTTTAGACCGCACACATACTTCTAACTCCTCCTGTTTATTCTCCATGCTGCGTGCATTGGTGTACAAGCATTTAAGGGAGTGAGCAGAGCACGCTAGCGGCACCCTTGGGAGGTGGGAGGCCTTTTGGTCTTCATTAATACTAGAACAATGCCCCACTAGTTCAGACCCAGCTACAACCCCCTCGCACTTTGAGTCTAACCTAAAGCTCTGTGAGTGAGCTCTGTTGACTCTCGCCCTGATATGCTTTTTCCCCTGCGGGACAGGGTCTAAATAATTATCCTTTCCCTCAAAGGAAGCAATAGATTGAGAATCCTCCGTAGTACGCCACCCTTCAAGCCCTAGAATGTTTCTCTTGGGCTTGTCCCCAACAGGCCCAGTTATCTCCCCTTCCCCCTTCATATCTAGTTTAAAGCCCTGTCAATGAGCCCTGCTAACTCCTGCCCCAAAAACCTTTCCCCCCTCTGGGATTGGTGTATCCCACCCGCCACCAGCAAATCAGGTGTCTCACATAGCAGCCCATGATTAAAAAAGCCAAAACCCTGCCTTTGGCACCAGTCACGTAGCCATATGTTAATCTGCAGACTCTTGCTATTTATCTCTTCACCCTTGCTTGTAAAAGGTATGGAGGCAAACACCACTTGCGCTCCAGACCCTCTAACCAGCCGTCCCAGAGCCCAGCCTCCCCAGTGGCATGGGGAGAAAAATCATTAAAAAGGTAAAAAGCTGTGGGTAGAAATAAGAACAGTTTAATAACTGAAATAAAAGTAAAATATAATTCAACAACAAACAAAATAGGAAATAGAGAGAGACAGAGAGGAAGGAATAAGCCCCACCAAAAAAAACCCCAAGTGACACACAATACAATTTCTCACCACCCACTGACCAATGCCCAGCTCATCCCCAAGCAGTAATCAGCCCCTTCTTGGTAACTCCCCCCAGGTTTATATACTGAGCATGATGTTCTATGGTATGGAATATCCCTTTGGTTAGTTCAGCTCAGCTGTCCTGGCTATGCTCCATCCTGGCTTCTTGTGCCCCTCCTCAATGGCATCTCAGGGGAGAAGCTGCTGCATTCACACACCATCGAAGGAGTACCACACACACTGCCTGAGGCTTTTAACTGCTAGGACCAGAGTACCTTCCAAGCAGGCAGCTCCAGTGAGCCAACCAGTGCCCCTTTAGACACCTCACTCACACACACACTCTCAGGCTCCTCCTTCAGCAACAGCTCAGTGTCCAGTTGGAGACCAGTAACGAGTGGTGTCCTTCAGGGATCGGTGTTGGGACTTTGCTTGTTCAATATCTTTGTTGGAGACATGGACAGTGGGATTGAGTGCACCCTCAGCAAGTTTGCTGATGACACCAAGTTGTGTGGCTCGGTTGATACAATGGAGGGAAGGAATGCCATCCAGAGGGACCTTGACATGCTTATGAGGTGGGCAGGTGCCAACCTCATGAAGTTTAAACAAGCCAAGCGCAAGGTCCAGCACCTAGGTCAGAGCAATCCCAGACACAGCTACAGGTTGGGCAGAGAAGAGATTCAGAGCAGCCCTGCGGAGAAGGACTTGGTGGTGTTGGTTGATGAGAAACTGAACATGATCCGGCTTCAGTGTGTGCTCGCAGCCCAGAAAGCCAACTGTATCCTGGGATGCATCAAAAGGAGCATGACCAGCAGGTCGAAGGAGGTGATCCTGCCCGTCTACTCTGCTCTTGTGAGACCGCACTTGGAGTATTGTATAAAGGTCTGGTGTCCTTGATTCGGAGAAAACTACAGGAACAAACTTGCCAACAAAGTTTTCAAGCTGACAAGCAGGTATTCTTTATTGCGGTACTGGGAGACAGGGGGGATAGCTCCTCCTAACTTGTGTCCCCGTATTGCTACGCAAGCCGTCCTTATATAGCTACTGGGCATACATACATATTTATGAGGTTACGTATGGATTACATTATTTTCCACAAAGTTCCCTGCATGCCTACAAAATTGTGGTGGTGGTCTCTGAGGGTTGTTTGCTTCTTCCAACAATCTTCATCGCTTCTGGCATCCTTTGAAGCACGCGAAGTAGATGCTTATACCAGATTATTGTTTCGTTAGCACCAGAGAAATAATAATCCTCCTGTCCTCCTACTTACCAGTTAGTTTAACCATAGCCCATCCTGCACACCTGCCATTCCCAGATACTCCTTATCCTTGCATCCTGTTTTCCTAGATTGTTTTTCTTAAAACTATGTCAACTATAACAATTTATCTTGTACAAGAATTCTCAGTATGTTCTCTAGCTGTACTCTATTTGCACCTCAGTAATTTTCCATTGCTACTGTTACAAATCCATCAAAATTAACATTACTTAAAACTGATTCTAAAGGTTTATATATTCCATTTTGTAATTTTGTGCCACCCCCCTTGGCTCATCCTCAACATAAAAAGAACATGAAAATGTTGGAACAAGTCCAGAGGAGGGCCACGAGGATGATCAGGGGACTGGAGCACCTCCCATATGAAGACAGGCTGAGAAAGTTGGGGCTGTTCAGCCTGGAGAAGAGAAGGATGTGTGGGTACCTCATAGCAGGCTTCCAGTATCTGAAAGGGGCCTATAAGGATGCTCAGGTGGGATTCCTCCTTAGGGACTGTAGCGGTAGGACAAGGGGTAACAGGTTCAAACTTAAACAGGGGAAGTTTAGACTAGATATAAGGAAGAAGCTCTTTCCTGTTAGGGTGGTGAGGCACTGGAATGGGTTGCCCAGGGAGGTTGTGAATGCTCCATCCCTGGCAGTGTTCAAGGCCGGGCTGGATAGACACTTGGGTGAGATGGTTTGGTGTGAGGTGTCCATGCTCATGGCAGGGGGGTTGGAACTAGATGATCTTAATGTGGAGACAGTGTTCTCACAGGAGAATCATAGAATCCCAGAATCCCAAGGGTTGGAAGGGACCTCAAGAGATCATCTGGTCCAACCCCCCTGCAAGAGCAGGGTAACCTAGAGTACATCACACAGGAACTTGTCCAAGCGGGCCTTGAATATCTCCAATGTGGGAGACTCCACAACCCCCCTGGGCAACCTGTTCCAGTGCTCTGTCACTCTCACAGTAAAGAAGTTCTTCCTGATGTTAACGTGGAACCTTCTATGTTCCAGTTTACACCCATTGCCCCTTGTCCTATCACTGGATATCACTGAAAAAAGCCTAGCTCCATCATCCTGACACCCACCCGTTACATATTTGTAAACACTGATGAGGTCACCCCTCAGTCTCCTCTTCTCCAAGCTGAAGAGACCCAGCTCCTTCAGCCTCTCCTCATAAGGGAGGTGTTCCACTCCCTTAATCATCTTTGTGGCTCTGCGCTGGACTCTTTCAAGCAGTTCCCTGTCCTTCTTGAACTGAGGGGCCCAGAACTGGATGCAATATTCCAGATGCGGCCTAACCAAGGCAGAATGGATAACTGGTACATAAACTCTGAATAATCCTGAGAGATACAGCAAGGCCGTGTGAGGCCCGAGGAAGATTAAGCAAGCAAGATAAGAAGAAGCTGGAATTCACTGAGTTATGAGAACTGTGGGCTGTTGGCAAGCTTTCGAGGTCAAGTTCTCACACCTGTGCTTAACCAATTATGTGTTAGTTGCTAAGGGTCTTCAAGACATGTATCCAATCATAATATGCCAAATCACTGTAAGTGCCTGTAAGAAATGGGATATAAGGAGTTAAAGCTTTGTAATAAACTGGCATTCGCTGATCACATTGATCGTTCCTGCGTTGTCCGTGACTCCCGCGTCGACAATCTTAAGGTCCTTTCCAATCTTAACTATTCTATGATTCTATGTTCCAACTCTGTTTCTCCTGGAACAGACAACATTGTTGCTGGATTCACAGTTAAAGGTGCCCATACTAATCACTACTCATCTGAATAGGGCTTCTTCACCAGCAATATGGGAGTCTTAAACTCCAGTTGACATTCTCTCAAGTGTCTATGATTTACAAAGTGTTTAATCAGTGGTTCCAAACCCATTCTTGCTTAGAGTTTAATGGATTAATGTTTCCATCTTAGTGATTTTGCTCCTTGTTTCTTCCTGTATTATGAGGACTTAAATCACCTCCTCATATCTGTCATCTGTCTCAGGGAACTGAGTACCTTGAGGATGGCTGGTGTGACTATTAAAGACTGAGGCAAAGGCAGCATTAAGTACTTTGGAATTTTCCTCATCCTCAGTCACTACGTTTCCCCCATCATCCAGTAGAGGATGGAGGTTCTCCTTGGCCCTCCTTTTATTGCTAATATAGTTGTAAAAATATTTTTTATTCTCTTTTATGGCAGTGGCCAGATCTAGTTCCAGCTGTGCCTTTGCCTTTCTAGCTTTCTCCCTGCATATCCTAACAACATCCTTGTACTACTCATGGGGTAACAGTCCCTTCTTCCACAGGTGATATATTCTTTCTTTTTCCTGAGTTCCAGCAATATCTCCATGTTGAGCCAGGCTGGTCTTCTTCCCCACCGATTTGATTTTCAGCACATGGGGACTGCCTGCTCCTGCGCCTTGAGGATTACATTTCTGAAGAGTGTCCAGCCTTCCTGGACCCCTTTGCTCTTCAGTAATGTTATTTCCCAAAGGATTCTCTCAGCCAGCATCCTAAACAGGCCAAAGTCAGCCCTCTGGAAGTCTAAGGTGGAGGCTTTACTGAACTTCTTCCTGCCTTCTCCAAGGCTCAAAAATTCTATTATTTCATGATTGCTTTCCCCAAGACGTCCTCCAACCATCACATCACCCACCAGTCCTTCTCTGTTTGTGAACATCCAACTTGTGAACTTTGGATTAGGGTGTGTTACTCATGTAATTTTAAAAAACCCACAAGGGATACACATACACAAGTAGAGGCTTATCTGAACAGGGAGCGTTGCCCAAGCAACTGTGGGTGACGGGGTAGAAAGAGTTAGCGAAACAGATCCTGGTGTTATCGCCCTGGTCCGGCTTAAGCCTTGGGCACAGTAAAGAAAATACCAGGTCCTATTGCCCTGGTTGAGCTTAAGTCTTGGGAACTGTAAAGAGAAGAATGAAGGGTAAAGATCGGTTAGCAAAACAAAGCAGGCGGTTTGCAAGATAAAGCAGGATGTGCATCTCAGAAACAGACCAAAGGATGTAAGTATTTGTAACCCTTAGTAGTTTTGCTGAATCAGGATGATAAGGAAGTAAGAGAGTGGGAAGTTACTGCTTAGCACTTAGTAGACTATAAAAGGGATGCAAGATGCGAAATAAAGGTCTTCAGATTTCACTAGAACCGGAGTCTGTCTTTGATACGCCACAAATGGCGCCCAAACAGGAGGAACTTGGGCTAAACCATCATGATGCAGAGGGTTGACCAATATACAGGGGGGTTGTACAAGGGGGTTAGAGGAATTCAATTGCTTAAACAAACTTATTGTCTGCACCTATCATGCCTACTAAGCAGAACATAGGCACTAACTGTTGATAAGGAAAAGCAGACACCTGGTTCTATTGACAAGGAAAAGCAGATGCCTCAATCTACTGATAAGGGGGAGAAGCAGATGGTTTATGGCTGGGACACGGACCAAACCCTAAGGCCATATGTGAGGACTAAAAGGTGAAAAGCTCAAGAAGAGGAAGACTTATTTACTTCATCTTGAGACCCCTGCCCATGACCAGAGGGGGCACTGCACAGGCACAAAGGACCTTCTAGCTCATTGTAATACGAAGCGGGGATAGGACATGAATATGTATAGGCATATGGTGCAACCTTATATATGTAGAGGAAAACAACCGCGAGATACGCGTGACTTTGAGGTATTATCCCCACGCGTCTCATCGCTGAATAAAAAGCATACCTACTTTACAACTTTAACGAGTTGTGGAGTCAATCCGCGCATCAGTCAGAGTCAACAGCCGGTGGTGTAGCCCAGCTGATCTCAGAGCAGTTTGGTGGGGGAGCACCAAAGTCGTCCGGACACGAAACTATCACATGAGAGAGGTGAGGAGGCTGGTGGGGGAGCACCAAAGAGGTCCAGACATAATGATCACCTGGAAAAGGTGAGCAGCTGGGAACGGGACGATGGGGGGAATATTACTAAGCCTCCATTTTACAGATGTTTTCAATCCCTCTTAAGAAGAAGGGCAGCTGATGCACAAGAAAACTCACTTTAAAGCATTTCATATCTTTTAAAAGGCAATAATCATCCAAAGTAAAAGTCAAACTCAAAATAAAATAAAAACCATTCAAACATTCAAAACAATAATTAGTTAGGCTATAAATTCTTTGAATCACTTTTTTCCCCCCTGTTCAGCAGCTTGGTTCAAAACTCTCTCAGGGTTAAATAGTACAGTGGTTCATATTGAAGTTTTGTGAAAACAAGCAAACAAAGAAAAACCCTACAGCAAACCATCCCACAAACCGCACAAAAACACCACCACCACAACACCATCCCTCCCTGGCTTTTGTGTTTATTTTTATATTTTCTCTTAGTTCAATGCTGAAGAATACCACAACCATTTTTCATCATGTATACATTTCTGGGAACATTATACAGTTTTTTGCAGTTTTCTGTCATTTCAGCTCTCTGCTGTTAATTTAGATGACGGCAAAGGAAGCATTATCATTTCATCTGTAAAGGCCCATGAAAACTCGCAGTAGTAAATTAAGGGCCTTCATGAAAATAACTAGTACATACAACACATACAATATTTTGATCCAAGTCCTCTTTGAAGATCAATTTAAATAAGCTTTTCATACTTCAGTACAAATGCAGAAAAAGTTACAGAAATATTGTTATTAGAAGAAAGCGCTCACAGTGACTCCAAGAGGATTAGCAGAAAAAGACCAAAAAGGTCTCAAAACTACAACTATCCCAATGATCATTTCCTATCTATAAATTCTATGATCAGATAAAAATCTGGTATTAACACAAGGAACCACTACTATTTGTAGCACCAGGTCCAGAGAATAAAATTATGTAGGGAGTATTCTCTCAACATCTCCCTAAGCTAGTATTTCTTCACATAACTCCAAATTACTATATTTTCAGTTTGACAACATGACAGCAGGTGGCATAACACGCTACTTTCTTATGCTTTTAATGTAACAGGTGAGGAAAGCATCAAGGAAAACAAAAGCCTCATAAGTTCATCTCTTTTTTTCTTTTTTTTTTAACCTCTACATTATGTTAATTAAAAATTTAGAAGTTTGCCTCTGCCCTGGGTTTGCTGGGATCAAGTTATTTTTCTTCCTAGTAGGCTGGTGCAGTGCTGTGTTTTCAGCTTTAGTCTTGAGAACAACGCTGATAACACACCAGTGTTTTAGTTGTTGTTAAGTAGCACTTACACTGATCAAGGACTTTTTAGTCTCTTATGATTTGACAGTGAGGAGGGGCACAAGAATCCAGGAAGGGCCTGAGACAGAACACCTGACCCAAACTAGCCAAAGGGGTATTCCATACCCACAGCATGTCATGCCCAGTATACAAACTGAGGGGAGTTACCCAGCAGGGACCATTTTGCTGCTCAGGGATGGGCTGAACATTGGTCAGCAGGTGGTGAGCAATTGTACTGTGCATCACTTATGGGTTTTTATTTTGAATTATAATTTCTTCTTATTTGGGTTTTTTCCTATTATTATCAGTGCTGTCATTATTTCTATTATTGTTATATCTTCTTTAATTTCAATTATTAAATTGTTCCTATCCCAACCCATGGGTTTTACCATTCTCCTCCCCATCTCACCCAGCAAGGGGGGAACGGGAGTGAGTGAATGCCTGTGTGGTACTTAGTTGCCAGCTGGATTTAAGTGACAACAGTCCTTTTTGGTGCCCAAGGTGGGGCACAAAGGGTTGGGATAACAACAGGTCTGACCAGGGTATGTTAAAAAAAAATTGCTGTAAGCATTCACTGTATCGTAATAATAGCTGGTCATAATGTTCCCTCATTCATTCTCAGAATTCATGTGCATGTGCTTAATGGTATGCTATGTAATGCTGTTCTTGTCATATGTGCTCCCTGTGCTGATGTTTATTCACTGGGCTTGGGGTAAGGTTATTCCATTGTACTTTCTAGTGCTGGGTTATGATATGATATGATATGATATGATATGATATGATATGATATGATAGAATCACTGGTCATGAAACTAATCTAGTATGCTCACTCAGTATTATCATCACCTTTATCCATCAGGAGCCATCTGGTGGGAACTGGTTTTGCCATAAAACAAAGTAAGGTCAACGGACTTGCAGAGGAGATTCAGTTTTTGGGAATAAGATGGATGTTGTCACATCCCCACATACGTGATCCACAAAATAACAGCAAAGTCTCCGCTAACTAATAAGAAAGAAATACAAGCTTTCTTAGGTATTTTGGAGAATGCACCTCCCAAATTACAGTCCAACTGTAAGCCCTCTCTAATACGGGACCTGGTATAAGAACGATTTCAAATGGGGCCATGAGCAACAACAAGATTTTGAACAAATTAAATGAAAGTTCATGCAGTAGCCCTTGGACCACGCTGGACTGGGCAAGATCTGAAAAATGTGCTCTACACCACAGCCGGGGAGAATGGTCCTACCTAGAGCCTCCGGCAGAAAACTCCAGGGGAGGCTCAAGGTCGATCCCTCGGCTTTTGAAGCCGGGAATACAGAGGATCCAAGGCTAGCTATACTCCAACTGAAAAAGAGATACTGGCAGCCTATAAAGGGGTTCGAGCTGCTTCAGAAGCAACTGGCACTGAATCACAGCTCCTCCTGGCACCCTGGATGCTCGTGCTGGGCTGCATGTTCAAAGGCAAGGTCTCCTCTACACATCATGCAACCGATGCTAAATGGAGTAAGTGGGAAGCACTTATGCAAGCTTGTTTTCCCTTAACGCTTTGGACTCACTATTATGGTATGTCAAACTTAATCACATTTTTCACCTCTACCATGCCTGAAAATTTCAGAGAATAAGTTATCACACAAGCATTTTAAATGCAACATGCTTAATACTAACATATTAAATATACATAGTTGCATATTTATTCATGTTTTCCCAATCAAATATAATTTATTCTTATGCGATAATATATGGTTAACCCCTTCTAAAAGTAAACAGAAAAGAGGAGCTAAGTATCAGATTAAGATGAACATGTGATTTAATGCCAAAGAAAGGAGAACAGTACTGAATAATATTAGGGTTCAAATACCAACATGCACTGGGATTAATTATCAAAAGTACAAACAAAACGTCAGATGTGAAATCTAACAAGATAACTTGAACATCTAAACAAAAAAAAAATTGTTCCCTTTCATAAGCAGAAATAACAACTTATTTTCTCTCTGAACAGTAAAAGAATTTTCAATTTAAATTCCCCAAATACTACACACTGTCAAGCTGGTAATAGGAGTATGTAAAAATAACACTGGAAATTCCAAAATTAGCTCACACAGGGTACACAGGTGTCCTGGGTTCAGCAGTAGCAGGCATTTTTCTCCTTCTTAGTAGCTGGTGCAGTGCTGTGGTTTTGACTTTCAGCCTGAGAACAATGCTGATAACACCAATGTTTTTAGTTGTTGCTAAGTAATGTTTACTCTGACCAAGGACTTTATCAGTCTCATGCCCTGCCAGGGAGGAAGGGAAGTCGGGAGGAAGCAGAGACAGGACACCTGACCCAAACTAACCAAAGGGGTATTACATACCACAGCACATCATGCCCAGTATATAAATAGGGGGGAGTTACCCGGAAGTGCTAGATCGCTGCTCAGACAAAACCCCAAGACAAACCCCAAGAACAGTGGCTGCATTAACCCCGACAAAAGATACCGCAGCCACTCCAACCACAGTGATAATCACTGCAGCTAAACCATAGGACCAATTCATGCCAATATCGGCTGCCCCTGTACACAAGGGGAAAAGCAAAAAAGATGCACAAAAAGCAACCTGTAGAGAGAAAAAAAGATGAAGAAACAATGCACTTACTACACAGAACAGCATCTGATCAGAAGTTATTATGTGAATCAGAGGAAGAGAAAGAAGAAGAGGTGACTCCTTGACCCTGGACCTCAACTGAGCTACGGAATATGCAAAAAGATTTCACCCGTCATCCAGGGGAGCAGCACATCATCAGCTGGTTGCTCAAATGCTGGGACAATAGGACCGACAGTCATGAACTAGAAAATAGGAAAGCCAAGCAGCTGAGAACACTTGCTAGGGAAGGGGGAATTGACAATGCAATTACAAAAGAGAAAGGGCCCCTAAGCCTTTCGAGGCAGCTCTTGGCAGCTGTGAAAAAAGGGTTTCCATACAAGGACAATGTTATGAGTCGTTTAGCCAACTGGACCACGACAGAGAAAAGCATGCAGTCTCTGAGAGAATCAGCCATTGTAGAGATTGGGGGATGGAAAGCCTACCTCAGCTCTGGAAGAAAAGGCGAGTGAATTGAAGACGAGACCAAAGGTCAAGGCTGATCATCCCATCAAAGCTGCAGCTTCAGTCTCTAGTGAGCAGGCTCCCAGGTGGAGTGGAAGAGCCATTTTACTCCAGCTCCTGTGATAAAGACTAATCCCTGTCAACAAGATGTAAGTGACCAATGTTGTGATCACTATTAGAGGGGACCTGCCTCCAGCCAGGTGGAGGTAAGGGACAATTGGATTTCCCGGACTGCGTGCAACAGATCGCCTGGCACATCAGTCCCACAGAAGTATAAAGCTCTAATAGATACCGGTGCACAGTGTACCCTGATGCCATCAAGCTGTCAAGGGGTGGAACCCATTTGTATTTCTGGAGTGACAGGAGGATCCCAAGAGTTGACTGTACTGGAGGCTGAAATCAGCCTGACTGGGAGGAAATGGCAAAAGCACCCCACTGACGGGTCCAAAGACTCCATGCATCCTTGGCATAGACAAATACCTCACAAGAGGGTATTTTAAGGACCCAAAAGGGTACTGATGGACTTTTGGCATTACTGCTTTGGAGACAGAGGAAATTGAGCAGCTGTCCACCTTGCCTGGTCTGTCAGAGAACCCTTCTGTTGTGGGATTCCTGAAGGACAAAGAACAGCAAGTGCCAATTAGCAACCACAACAGTGCACTGGCAGCAATATCGCACCAACCAAGAATCCCTGATTCCCATCCATAAACTGATCCGTAGACTGGAGAGTCAAGGAGTGATCAGTAGGACCCACTCACCCATTAATAGCCCCATACAGCCAGTGCAAAAGTCTAAACGAGAGTGGGGACTAACAGTAGACTACTGACGTGGTTTAACCCAACCAAACAGCTTAACTCACTCCCCCCTCTTCTTGCCCTCCCCCTACTCTCGGAGGGACGGAGAGGAGAATCAAAAAGAATGCAACTCCCACGGGTTGAGATAAGAACAGTTTAGTAACTAAGGTAAAACACAAATCACTACTGCTACCACCAATAATAGTAATGATAAAGGAAATAACAAGGGAAGAGAATACAACACCCCATAACCAGGCCACCGATAACTTGCTCCCCCCAGCCCGACCAAGCACCGACCGATACCTCCTCCAACCTTGCAGTCCACTCTAGCCCCTTCCGGGCCACTCCCAGTTACATCCTGGGCATGACGTGCTGTGGTATGGAATACCTCTTTGTTCAGTTTGGGTCAGGTGTCCTGTCTCTGCTTCCTCCCGGCTCCCCCTCCTCCCTGGCAGAGCATGAGGCTCACAGAGTCCTTGGCCAAACCAAAACATCATTGTTTTTCAGCTCTGTTCCCAGCTGAAAGTCAAAACACAGCACTGCACCAGCTACCAAGAAAGAGAAAAATGACTGCTACTGCTAAACCCAGTACAACTACTGTGGCCTGAATGAAGTCACACCACCATTGAGTGCTTCCATACCAGACATGCTAGATCTTCAATATGAACTGGAGCCCAAGGCAGCCAGGAGGGATGCAACGATGTCAATGCATTTCTCTAAATCCCTTTGGCTGCAGAGTGCAGGCCACAGTCTGCTTTTACTTGGAGAGGTGACCAGTACACTTGGAACCAACTGCCCCAGGGCTGGAAACACAGCCCTACCATCTGCTACGGACTGATCCAGACTGCACTGGAACAGGGGCAAGCTCCAGAACACCTGCAATACATTGATGACATTATCATCTGGGGTGATACAGCGGAAGAAACAACACTGAGGTATGCGTGACTTTGAGGAATTATCCCCATGTGTCTCAGCACTGAATGAAATGCATACCTACTTTACAACTTTAACGAGTTTTTGAGTCAATCCATGTATCAATTTGGGGAGCCAGCCAGGAGACCTCTGTTCGGCTGCAGGCTTGGCTGAGTGGCGGACATCCTACGTGCCCCAGGCCGCTTGCCTGGAGGAGCTCTGCTTCTCATCCGCTCACTGCGGGGACAGACAACAACCTGTGCGGGCTGCAGAGAAACAGTATGCTTGAATGTTAGGTAAATTAGGGGGCCTTTAAGGCATATGCGTGGCCCGGGGCTGCTGGTAAGGCACAGAGAGACGTGTGGCATGCAGCGTAGTCCTCCTTGGCAGGTAGGGATTGCAAGAAGGGGACTTGCTGACCGATAGAGCGGCCGCTAGCTATCCTGATGGTGGATAGGGGAAGTCTGGGTTTTTGCTGCATCCCAAGTTTTGGCAGCCAGGAAGGATCTACTAATGACCATAGTGGAAGCAGGTGAAGAGTAGGTGAACCCACCAGGTCTCTGCTGCATCTCAAATTCTGGGAACCAGGGTGGACCTGATACCATAAGAAGCAGGAGAAGGGCAAGTGGAACCATAGTGTGAGTATGTGGGATCCCAGGTGTGTTTCTGTTTCTGTGATATTGAGACGTAGCATAGCTACGAAGCGAGTGTGGAGTCTTGATCAGCGGTTCTGTGTTCTCCGTGAGGAGAGCGGATGGAGACGGACAAAGCGTCTTTGTTTTGTGTTGTGTCTAAGTGTTTTGTGTGTGTATATGTCTGTTGTTACTGTTAAAGAGTACAGTGTTTAACCGATGAGGGAGGAGTAGACAAAAGTAAACTGTGGCTAATTCGGAGGTTAAGAAGATTTCTCTCTCTGTGCCCCAGTGGCTGTATAAGTATGACCTCTAATACCTGTAGTCCTACTCTTGAGACCTGGACTTTACACTCAGTGGCAGAGGCTTGTAGCCTCACATATGGGTGCATAATAACTTTTGAACAGTGGAACCTGCCATGGATACTAGGACAGTGTAAATTTTGCTGGAACTGAAACTATGATCAAACAACAGGGGAATTGATCTACAGAACCCAGAGATATTATTTTACTGAACTCTCTGAGAGTGTCATAAAACTTGTGTGTAGGTACTCTCATATTTAAGTGCATTTGCAGAGCACTGGGAAAGAGAAGCTATAGAGATTCGTAAAAGATTGTTTGAAATGGGAGCCGGTCAAAACAAGGGAATTCTGAAAAGCTCATTGGGTTACATTTTGGCACATTGAAAAGAACTGGGAGGGTCTTCTGGGGGCTTGGTAAACAAGAAAACGTTGATAAAATATTGTAACCAATGGTGACCTTTATATACTCTGGGGGTTCAGGAGGAATGACCTAAAAATGGAACTCTGAAATATAATACATTGTTACAATTAATGTTGGTTTTGAGGTGGCCAGGAAAATGGGATGAAGTAATATATAATGATTCGGAGAAAACTCCAGGAACAAACTTGCCAACAAAGTTTTCAAGCTGACAAGCAGGTATTCTTTATTGCGGCGCCGGGAGACACGGGGAAAGCTCCTCCTAACGTATGTCCCCATATTGCTATACAAGCCATCCTTATATAGTCCCTGGGCATACATTCATATTCATGCGGATACATATGGATTACATCATTTTCCAGAGAGTTCCCCGCATGCGTACAGAATTGTGCTGGTGGTCTCTGAGGGTGGTTTACTTCTTCCAACAATCTTCATCACTTCTGGCAGCCTTTGAAGCACACGAAGTAGATGCTCTTACCAGTTTAACTGGTTCGTTAGCACCAGAGACATAATAATCCTCCTATCCTCCTTTCAGTTAGTTAGTTTAACTGCAGCTCATCCTGGACACCTGTGGTTCCCAGATACTCCTTATCCCTGTGTCCTGTTCTTCTAGACTGTTTTTCTTAAAACTATGCCAACTATAATGATTTATCTTGTGAGAATTCTCAGTATGTTCTCTAGCTGTACTCTATTTTTTTTCTATGTATCATGCACCTCAATAATTTTCCATTGCTACTGTTACAAAGCCATCAGACTTAATATTACTAAAAACTGATTCTAAAGGTTTTTATATATTCCATTTTGTGATTTTGTGCCCCCCCTTGTCTCAATACAGATAAGTTTTTCACTTTAATAAGCTACCCAGAGTGGCAGACAGCATGTGAAATTTATGTAGCTCTGCCAGATCCCTAATTTTGGCTTTGGAAAAGGACAGGGAAAACAGAAAGCTAAGCTGGAGAGATGTTGTTCAGTTATGATATTCTTTGGAAAATCATAACTGGGAAGGTCCTTTTAGGTTAATAACTTGGGGAAGAGGCTATGCTTGTGTCTCCACAGAACGAGGACCCTGATGGATCCCCGCGTGAAGTACCGGTCCATTTATGCAAGCAACGGCTGCCAATGAAGATTGATGCCAATTCATCTCTGTTTTTAAGTTAACCCGTAGGAACCGTACAAACTTAACCATTCTCTTTTTGGAGAACCAGTCAATGGAGAGAGTGTCCGTGCAGGAGTGTATCTCAACTGGTCTTTCCATCCACTAGTAATAGACTGAGAACATTTAAGTCCAGAAAGGGTACGACTGGACAACAGGGTTGCTTTTAGACATTGATTCTGTGAGGCACGCCTCACTACAGAACAGAATGGCTGTTGATTTTTGTTAGCTCAAAGCCATGAGTGTGAAGACTTTGATGGTATGTGCTGCACGAATTTATCAGATTATCTATAAAAGCATTCTGGACTTTATAACAAGGACAGAACACCTTCAGGAAGATGAGGGACTGAATTGGTTGAACAAAGTGGTTTCTTGCTTGAGTATTACAGGATGGCTTCAATTTACCTTGAAGATTGGACTAATAATTTTGTTAATCTTTTTATATATTCAAATCTGTGTGCCTTGCTTTCAACGACGTATTGATAAATCTATAGAGGTTGTCTTTTACTAAAACAAAAAGGGGGAGATGTGGGTGATGGGATAGAAATAGTTAACGAAATAGGTCCAGGTGTTATCGCACTGGTCAGGTTTAAGCCCTGGGAACAGTAAAGAAAATACTAGGTGAGACTTAAGCCTTGGGAACCATAAAGAGAACAATGATGGGTAAAAATCAGTTAGCAAAACAAAGCAGGTGGTTTGCAAGATAAAGCAGGATGTGCATCTCAGAAACAGACCAAAGGATGTAAATATTTGCAACCCTTAGTAGTTTTCCTAAATCCGGATGATAAGGAAGTAAGAGAGTGGGAAGTTACTGCTTAGCACTTAGTAGACTATAAAAGGGATGTAAGACACGACATAAAGGTCATATATTTCATCAGAACTGGAGCCCGTCTTTGATACGCCACAAGCAACTGGCCCTGGAGGGGTGAAAGAATTCTGAGCCACTTCAATCTTAGCAGCTTTATCCACTTGTTGGTTGTTCTGGTGTTCCTCACTGGCCCGACTCTTGGGTACATGGGCATCTACATGGTGTATCTTCACCAGCAGGTTCTGCACGTGGGCAGCAATATCTTGCCACAGTGCAGGAGCCCAGATAGGTTTACCTCTGCGTTGCCAGTTGCTTTGCTTCCATTGCTGCAACCACACCCACGGGGCATTTGCCACCATCCATGAGTCAATAGAGAGATAAAGTACAGGCCACTTTTCTTATTCAACAATGTCCAAGGCCAGCTGGATGGCTTTCACCTCTGCAAATTGATTCGATTCACCCTCTCCTTCAGCAGTTTCTGCAACTAGTCATCGGGGACTCCATACAGCTGTCATGTGACAGAGACCTTACAGTCAAACTGTATTTTGGGTTATGCATTCTCCAGAACCCCACAACCCTTAAGAAAGCTTGTGTTTTTTTCTTATTGGTTGGTGGAGACATTGCTGTTATCTTGTTGATCACATCTGTGGGGATCTGGTGACGTACATCTCGCCATTTTATTCCCAAAAATTGAATCTCTTCTGCAGGTCCCTTAACGTCACTCTGTTTTATGGCAAAACCGGCTTTCAGCAGGATTTGGATTATTTTCCTCCCTTTCTCAAAGACTTCTTCCGCTGTATCACCCCAGATGATAATGTCATCAATGTATTGCAGGTGTTCTGGAGCTTGCCCCTGTTCCAGTGCAGTCTGGATCAGTCCGTAGCAGATGGTAGGGCTGTGTTTCCAGCCCTGGGGCAGTTGGTTCCAAGTGTACTGGTCACCTCTCCAAGTAAAAGCAGACTGTGGCCTGCACTCTGCAGCCAAAGGGATTTAGAGAAATGCATTGACATCGTTGCATCCCTCCTGGCTGCCTTGGGCTCCAGTTCATATTGAAGATCTAGCATGTCTGGTATGGAAGCACTCAATGGTGGTGTGACTTCATTCAGGCCACAGTAGTTGTACTGGGTTTAGCAGTAGCAGTCATTTTTCTCTTTCTTGGTAGCTGGTGCAGTGCTGTGTTTTGACTTTCAGCTGGGAACAGAGCTGAAAAACAATGATGTTTTGGTTTGGCCAAGGACTCTGTGAGCCTCATGCTCTGCCAGGGAGGAGGGGGAGCCGGGAGGAAGCAGAGACAGGACACCTGACCCAAACTGAACAAAGAGGTATTCCATACCACAGCACGTCATGCCCAGGATGTAACTGGGAGTGGCCCGGAAGGGGCTAGAGTGGACTGCAAGGTTGGAGGAGGTATCGGTCGGTGCTTGGTCGGGCTGGGGGGAGCAAGTTATCGGTGGCCTGGTTATGGGGTGTTGTATTCTCTTCCCTTGTTATTTCCTTTATCATTACTATTATTGGTGGTAGCAGTAGTGATTTGTGTTTTACCTTAGTTACTAAACTGTTCTTATCTCAACCCGTGGGAGTTGCATTCTTTTTGATTCTCCTCTCCGTCCCTCCGAGAGTAGGGGGAGGGCAAGAAGAGGGGGGAGTGAGTTAAGCTGTTTGGTTGGGTTAAACCACGTCAGTAGTCTACTGTTAGTCCCCACTCTCGTTTAGACTTTTGCACTGGCTGTATGGGGCTATTAATGGGTGAGTGGGTCCTACTGATCACTCCTTGACTCTCCAGTCTACGGATCAGTTTATGGATGGGAATCAGGGATTCTTGGTTGGTGCGATATTGCTGCCAGTGCACTGTTGTGGTTGCTAATTGGCACTTGCTGTTCTTTGTCCTTCAGGAATCCCACAACAGAAGGGTTCTCTGACAGACCAGGCAAGGTGGACAGCTGCTCAATTTCCTCTGTCTCCAAAGCAGTAATGCCAAAAGTCCATCAGTACCCTTTTGGGTCCTTAAAATACCCTCTTGTGAGGTATTTGTCTATGCCAAGGATGCATGGAGTCTTTGGACCCGTCAGTGGGGTGCTTTTGCCATTTCCTCCCAGTCAGGCTGATTTCAGCCTCCAGTACAGTCAACTCTTGGGATCCTCCTGTCACTCCAGAAATACAAATGGGTTCCACCCCTTGACAGCTTGATGGCATCAGGGTACACTGTGCACCGGTATCTATTAGAGCTTTATACTTCTGTGGGACTGATGTGCCAGGCGATCTGTTGCACGCAGTCCGGGAAATCCAATTGTCCCTTACCTCCACCTGGCTGGAGGCAGGTCCCCTCTAATAGTGATCACAACATTGGTCACTTACATCTTGTTGACAGGGATTAGTCTTTATCACAGGAGCTGGAGTAAAATGGCTCTTCCACTCCACCTGGGAGCCTGCTCACTAGAGACTGAAGCTGCAGCTTTGATGGGATGATCAGCCTTGACCTTTGGTCTCGTCTTCAATTCACTCGCCTTTTCTTCCAGAGCTGAGGTAGGCTTTCCATCCCCCAATCTCTACAATGGCTGATTCTCTCAGAGACTGCATGCTTTTCTCTGTCGTGGTCCAGTTGGCTAAACGACTCATAACATTGTCCTTGTATGGAAACCCTTTTTTCACAGCTGCCAAGAGCTGCCTCGAAAGGCTTAGGGGCCCTTTCTCTTTTGTAATTGCATTGTCAATTCCCCCTTCCCTAGCAAGTGTTCTCAGCTGCTTGGCTTTCCTATTTTCTAGTTCATGACTGTCGGTCCTATTGTCCCAGCATTTGAGCAACCAGCTGATGATGTGCTGCTCCCCTGGATGACGGGTGAAATCTTTTTGCATATTCCGTAGCTCAGTTGAGGTCCAGGGTCAAGGAGTCACCTCTTCTTCTTTCTCTTCCTCTGATTCACATAATAACTTCTGATCAGATGCTGTTCTGTGTAGTAAGTGCATTGTTTCTTCATCTTTTTTTCTCTCTACAGGTTGCTTTTTGTGCATCTTTTTTGCTTTTCCCCTTGTGTACAGGGGCAGCCGATATTGGCATGAATTGGTCCTATGGTTTAGCTGCAGTGATTATCACTGTGGTTGGAGTGGCTGCGGTATCTTTTGTCGGGGTTAATGCAGCCACTGTTCTTGGGGTTTGTCTTGGGGTTTTGTCTGAGCAGCGATCTAGCACTTCCGGGTAACTCCCCCCTATTTATATACTGGGCATGATGTGCTGTGGTATGTAATACCCCTTTGGTTAGTTTGGGTCAGGTGTCCTGTCTCTGCTTCCTCCCGACTTCCCTTCCTCCCTGGCAGGGCATGAGACTGATAAAGTCCTTGGTCAGAGTAAACATTACTTAGCAACAACTAAAAACATTGGTGTTATCAGCATTGTTCTCAGGCTGAAAGTCAAAACCACAGCACTGCACCAGCTACTAAGAAGGAGAAAAATGCCTGCTACTGCTGAACCCAGGACACCTGTGTACCCTGTGTGAGCTAATTTTGGAATTTCCAGTGTTATTTTTACATACTCCTATTACCAGCTTGACAGTGTGTAGTATTTGGGGAATTTAAATTGAAAATTCTTTTACTGTTCAGAGAGAAAATAAGTTGTTATTTCTGCTTATGAAAGGGAACAATTTTTTTTTTGTTTAGATGTTCAAGTTATCTTGTTAGATTTCACATCTGACGTTTTGTTTGTACTTTTGATAATTAATCCCAGTGCATGTTGGTATTTGAACCCTAATATTATTCAGTACTGTTCTCCTTTCTTTGGCATTAAATCACATGTTCATCTTAATCTGATACTTAGCTCCTCTTTTCTGTTTACTTTTAGAAGGGGTTAACCATATATTATCGCATAAGAATAAATTATATTTGATTGGGAAAACATGAATAAATATGCAACTATGTATATTTAATATGTTAGTATTAAGCATGTTGCATTTAAAATGCTTGTGTGATAACTTATTCTCTGAAATTTTCAGGCATGGTAGAGGTGAAAAATGTGATTAAGTTTGACATACCATAATAGTGAGTCCAAAGCGTTAAGGGAAAACAAGCTTGCATAAGTGCTTCCCACTTACTCCATTTAGCATCGGTTGCATGATGTGTAGAGGAGACCTTGCCTTTGAACATGCAGCCCAGCACGAGCATCCAGGGTGCCAGGAGGAGCTGTGATTCAGTGCCAGTTGCTTCTGAAGCAGCTCGAACCCCTTTATAGGCTGCCAGTATCTCTTTTTCAGTTGGAGTATAGCTAGCCTTGGATCCTCTGTATTCCCGGCTTCAAAAGCCGAGGGATCGACCTTGAGCCTCCCCTGGAGTTTTCTGCCGGAGGCTCTAGGTAGGACCATTCTCCCCGGCTGTGGTGTAGAGCACATTTTTCAGATCTTGCCCAGTCCAGCGTGGTCCAAGGGCTACTGCATGAACTTTCATTTAATTTGTTCAAAATCTTGTTGTTGCTCATGGCCCCATTTGAAATCGTTCTTATACCAGGTCCCGTATTAGAGAGGGCTTACAGTTGGACTGTAATTTGGGAGGTGCATTCTCCAAAATACCTAAGAAAGCTTGTATTTCTTTCTTATTAGTTAGCGGAGACTTTGCTGTTATTTTGTGGATCACGTATGTGGGGATGTGACAACATCCATCTTATTCCCAAAAACTGAATCTCCTCTGCAAGTCCGTTGACCTTACTTTGTTTTATGGCAAAACCAGTTCCCACCAGATGGCTCCTGATGGATAAAGGTGATGATAATACTGAGTGAGCATACTAGATTAGTTTCATGACCAGTGATTCTATCATATCATATCATATCATATCATATCATATCATATCATATCATAACCCAGCACTAGAAAGTACAATGAAATAACCTTACCCCAAGCCCAGTGAATAAACATCAGCACAGGGAGCACATATGACAAGAACAGCATTACATAGCATACCATTAAGCACATGCACATGAATTCTGAGAATGAATGAGGGAACATTATGACCAGCTATTATTACGATACAGTGAATGCTTACAGCAATTTTTTTTTAACATACCCTGGTCAGACCTGTTGTTATCCCAACCCTTCGTGCCCCACCTTGGGCACCAAAAAGGACTGTTGTCACTTAAATCCAGCTGGCAACTAAGTACCACACAGACATTCACTCACTCCCGTTCCCCCCTTGCTGGGTGAGATGGGGAGGAGAATGGTAAAACCCATGGGTTGGGATAGGAACAATTTAATAATTGAAATTAAAGAAGATATAACAATAATAGAAATAATGACAGCACTGATAATAATAGGAAAAAACCCAAATAAGAAGAAATTATAATTCAAAATAAAAACCCATAAGTGATGCACAGTACAATTGCTCACCACCTGCTGACCAATGTTCAGCCCATCCCTGAGCAGCAAAATGGTCCCTGCTGGGTAACTCCCCTCAGTTTGTATACTGGGCATGACATGCTGTGGGTATGGAATACCCCTTTGGCTAGTTTGGGTCAGGTGTTCTGTCTCAGGTCCTTCCTGGATTCTTGTGCCCCTCCTCACTGTCAAATCATAAGAGACTTAAAAGTCCTTGATCAGTGCTACTTAACAACAACTAAAACACTGGTGTGTTATCAGCGTTGTTCTCAAGACTAAAGCTGAAAACACAGCACTGCACCAGCCTACTAGGAAGAAAAATAACTTGATCCCAGCGAACCCTGGGCAGAAACAAACTTCTAAATTTTTAATTAACACAATGTATAGGTTAAAAAAAAAAGAAAACTAGAGATGAACTTATGAGGCTTTTGTTTTCCTTGATGCTTTCCTCACCTGTTACATTAAAAGTATATGAAAGTAGCGTGTTATGCCACCTGCTGTCATGTTGTCAAACTGAAAATATGGTAATTTGGAGTTATGTGAAGAAATACTAGCTTAGAGAGATGTTGAGAGAATACTCTCTACATAATTTTATTCTCTGGACCTGGTGCTACAAATAGTAGTGGTTCCTTGTGTTAATACCAGATTTTTATCTGATCATAGAATTTATAGATAGGAAATGATCATTGGGATAGTTGTAGTTTTGAGACCTTTTTGGTCTTTTTCTGCTAATCCTCTTGGAGTCACTGTGAGCGCTTTCTTCTAATAACAATATTTCTGTAACTTTTTCTGCATTTGTACTGAAGTATGAAAAGCTTATTTAAATTGATTCTTCAAAGAGGACTTGGATCAAAATATTGTATGTGTTGTATGTACTAGTTATTTTCATGAAGGCCCTTAATTTACTACTGCGAGTTTTCATGGGCCTTTACAGATGAAATGATAATGCTTCCTTTGCCGTCATCTAAATTAACAGCAGAGAGCTGAAATGACAGAAAACTGCAAAAAACTGTATAATGTTCCCAGAAATGTATACATGATGAAAAATGGTTGTGGTATTCTTCAGCATTGAACTAAGAGAAAATATAAAAATAAACACAAAAGCCAGGGAGGGATGGTGTTGTGGTGGTGGTGTTTTTGTGCAGTTTGTGGGATGGTTTGCTGTAGGGTTTTTCTTTGTTTGCTTGTTTTCACAAAACTTCAATATGAACCACTGTACTATTTAACCCTGAGAGAGTTTTGAACCAAGCTGCTGAACAGGGGGGAAAAAAGTGATTCAAAGAATTTATAGCCTAACTAATTATTGTTTTGAATGTTTGAATGGTTTTTATTTTATTTTGAGTTTGACTTTTACTTTGGATGATTATTGCCTTTTAAAAGATATGAAATGCTTTAAAGTGAGTTTTCTTGTGCATCAGCTGCTCAAGAGCTCGGCTCAATTCCTTTTGTTATTAGGGGGTGAGAGCAACAAATCCGTATCATTAAAAGAATGTGAAATTGTTGTTTTCAAGCGTTTTTCTTTGTTCATAGGTGTCAGCTGTGATGCATGCTTAAAAGGAAATTTTCGAGGTCGCAGATACAAGTGTTTAATTTGCTACGATTATGATTTGTGTGCAACTTGTTATGAAAGTGGTGCAACAACAACGAGGCATACAACTGACCATCCAATGCAGTGCATACTAACAAGAGTAGATTTTGGTAAGTAATAATTTAATTCATATTAGGGCTCTTTGCAATAGTGAAAAACCTGTATTTTTGTTTCACTATTAAGAAATTTTTTCCTCAAATAGCATGCTAAAAATTATAGTGAGTTCCTATATCTGTGGTAAAAAGCTTGTTTTCACTGGTTCTAGCACATGAAATCTGCTTTACTCTTTTGGGTTAAGTAATTTGCTGTCTGCCAAAACATCAGATATATGTCTGATAAAAAGGACTACTCCTAAAATAACTTACTGTTCAGAAGGTGGAACAGAACTGCATGCACACCCCCACCCCCAATATGTTTTATCAGAAGGTACCATGGTGAAGAAGAGAAACAGTGGTGACAGTTTAGGGAAAGCGTTTTCTAGTTACATCAGATGTTAATGCAGCAGGGGTGCTAGGCTGTATTGAATGTAGAAGACTAGTAGCAAGGGCTATGAAGTAGTCCTCTTGGTTGCTGTTTTATCTTCCCCGAGACAATTCTACCACATAGAATAGTTAGGGTTGGAAAAGACCGTAAGATCATCTAGTTCCAACCCCCCTGCCATGGTCAGGGACACCTCACCCTAGACCATGTCACCTAAGACTCCATCCAACCTGGCCTTGAACACTGCCAGGGATGGAGCATTCACAACCTACCTGGGCAACCTGTTCTGGTGCCTCACAAGGAAGATCTTCTACCTTATACCTACGTATATATCTAACGTAAATTTCTCCTGCTTAAATTTGAACCCATTTCCCCATGTCCTATTACTACAGTCCCTAATGAAGAGTCACTCTCCAGCATCCTTGCAGGCCCCCTTCAGACACTGGAAGGCTGCTATGAGGTCTCCATGCAGCTTCTCTTCCCCAGTCTGAACAGCCCCAACTTTCTCAAACTTAGTGTTGTCAGCAAACTTGCCGAGGGTGCGCTCAATCCCACTGTCCGTGTCGCCGACAAAGATGTTGAACAAGACCAGTCCCAACACTGATCCCTGAGGGACACCACTCATTACTGGTCTCCAGCTGGACATTGAGCCATTGACCATGACTCTTTGTGTGCGGCCATCCAGCCAGTTCTTTATCCACCAAGTGGTCCATCCATCAAATTGATGTCTCCAATTTAGAGACAAGGATGTCATGTGGGACAGTGTCGAACACATTGCACAAAACCAGGTAGATGACATCAACTGCTCTGCTCCTGTGTCCTGGGTTTAGCAGTAGCAGTCATTTTTCTCCTTCTTGGTAGCTGGTGCAGTGCTGTGTTTTGACTTTCGGTCTGGGAACAGAGCTGATAAAAATGGTTTGGCCAAGGACTTTGTGAGCCTCATGCTCTGCCAGGGAGGAGGGAAGCCGGGAGGAAGCAGAGACAGGACACCTGACCCAAACTGAACAAAGAAGTATTCCATACCCCAGCACGTCATGCCCTGGATGTAACTGGGGAGTGACCCGGAAGGGGCTAAGAGGACTGCAGGGTTGGAGGAGGTATCGGTCGGTGCTTGGTCGGGCTGGGGGGGCGAGTTGTCGGTTGCCTGGTGATGAGGTGGTGTATTCTCTTCCCTTGTTATTTCCTTTATCATTACTATTATTGGTGGTAGCAGTAGTGATTTGTGCTATACCTTAGTTACTAAACTGTTCTTATCTCAACCCGTGGGAGTTGCATTTCTTTTCGATTCTTCTCTCCGTTCACCCAGGAGTAGGGGGAGGGCAAGAAGGGGGGGAGTGGGTAACAAGCTGTCTGGCTGGGTTTAAACCACGATATCCTGTCTATCAGTTCCATAGCCCCATCATAGAAGGCCACCAAATTGGTCAGGTAGGATTTCTCCTTAGTGAAGCTATGTTGGCTGTTACCAACCACCTTGTTTTTCATGTGACTTAGCATGCTTTCCAGGAGAACCTGCTTCAAGATTTTGCCAGACACAGAGGTGACACTGACTGGTCTGTAGTTTTCTGGGTCTTACACTTTCTCTTTCTTGAAAATGGGGGTTATATTACCCTTTTTCCAGTTGTCAGGAACTTCACCTGACTGCCATGATTTTTTAAATATGATGGACATCGTATTTATAATTCCAGTTTTGTAATTCAGGAGTTACTTCCATAGCAAATCTTAACATAAAGATGTTGGCATTGGATGCTTATTTCTTTTTATACCTGTTCTAAGCGTAAAAGGCTAATGTTTTAGTAAAAACTTTTTGTAGTGATTCAAACTATATTGTTTTGAAACTTTTCAGCTCCTTTAATATTTTTCTTTTAGGTTTTTTAACCTTTTTGATTAAAAAAAAATGAATATACATATTATGCTTCTTCCTGTATGCATTTAAAGTTTAGAACAGCTGAATATGACTATACAGCTTCTTTCTCAGAATTCTCTTTGAGCAGAGAAGTATCTATCTCATTCATGTGTAATTCTCAAGTACCTGCTTGCTCTAAGATTGCCTTTTAATAACTTTTAAGGCTGTGCTCTGAGAATCCACAGTTTGGAAAGAATTTTAAATATATAAATATATTTTTGAAAGTCATATCACTTAAGTTTCTAGATATTTCTTCTTGAGCTTTGCTTTTTTGCTTAATTCATGAGGTAAAAATGTTTAAGTAACAGTATATATTAATTCAGTGTTCTGGTCACTGTTTGAGATATATGATTCAAACTTCATTGTACCCTGATGGCAGTTATACATATACACTATATATACATTATACACTATTTATACATTATATATACATCTAGGGTTAAAAAGGAGCATCTTCATAAATATGTGAACATGATTCATAGGGAAAAGAGGACTGATGTATGCTTACTATAGAGCCATATGTTAACATTCAGTGCTAAAAGTTTGAATGTAATACAATGAGAAAATTTATTTCAAGTCATTTAACTTTTAAAAAGACCTTCCAATCAGTTTTGTGAATGTTCTGAGCATCTAGAAAACATTTTGTTTCTTGGAAACCTCAATATTTTTATTTGAAAGC
This sequence comes from Neopsephotus bourkii, assembly GCF_033783945.1. Lineage (NCBI taxonomy): Eukaryota > Metazoa > Chordata > Aves > Psittaciformes > Psittacidae > Neopsephotus > Neopsephotus bourkii. The sequence continues at coordinate 132,173 of NW_026900656.1, forward strand.
CTCTAAGTAAACACAACTTTGGATTAGGGAGTGTTACTTGTGTAATTTAAAAAACCCCACAAGGGATACACATAGACAAGTGGAGGCTCATCTGAACAGGGAGTGTTCCCCAAGCAACTGGCCCTGGAGGGGTGGAAGAAGGTTACATTATGGAGCAGTAAGAGAAACCCTTCCTTACCCTCTGAGTTACTCTCTTGGCTACCTTAGGTACAAGGCTTTGGTAGATGAAGCACATAATGAGAAAGAGGAGGAACATGTGCAAGCAGTCTTGCCACAGTCGATAAGACCAAATTAGAAACATCATCATCATCATGGCTTGACTTCGCGAACGAAGATTTGGGAAGGGCATTTACCCACGCTTACTACAAGCGCGCTGATGACTAAGAAGGCCAATGTGGGATAGACAAATCCGGCTACAAAAAGCACAGCAGAAGGTCTTCTTGGGTGAAACAGGTGAAACAGGTGGGGTGCGATTCTTCCTGTGTTGTCTTTTCTCCTCGAGACTAGTTCTTCGTGAACTCTCAAAGGAGTCAGCGGCATTGTGTATGGTGTGCCTCCAAGTCTCCCGATTGGAGGCCAAGGTGGACCACTGATGGTAGTCAATATGGCCAAGGCTAAGGTATTGTTTCAGGGAGTCCTTGTATCTCTTCTTTGGGGCACCTCTCTTGTGGCTACTGGTGGCAAGTTCACCGTAAAACACGATCTTGGGGAGGCGGTGATCCTTCATTCTAGAGACGTGCCCTGCCCAGCGCAGCTGCAATTTCAGCAATGTGGCCTCGATGCTGGTGACCCCTGCCTGTTCGAGGACAGTGACATTAGACACATAGTCAGTCCAATGGATGTTTAGAATTGTACGGAGGCAGCGCTGATGAAAGCGTTCCAGGAGTCGCAGGTGATGACGGTAGGTGACCCATGATTCAGACCCATATAAAAGAGTAGACAATACAATGGCTCTGTAGACACTGACCTTTGTACTTTTCTTCAGGTGTTTATTACACCAGACTCTTTTATGGAGTTTTCCAAAGGCTCTATATGCCTTTGCTATTCTGTTGTCTATCTCTTTGTCGATCGTGGCATCCAAGGAAATGATGCTTCCCAGATAGCTGAACTGCTGAACTGTCTTAAGCTCTGACTCGCCGATGGTAATATGGGGATGGCGATAATCTTCTTGCGGTGCAGGTTGGTAGAGGACTACTGTCTTCTTCAAGCTGACTTCCAGCCCAAAAACCTCAGCCGCCTCCGCAAAGCAAGATGTTAAACGCTGCAGAGCTGCTTCTGTGTGGGCAACGAGGGCGGCATCATCAGCAAAGAGCAGTTCACGGACAAGATGGTTTAGGGTCTTAGTGTGGGCCTTCAGTCGCCTTAGATTGAATAGGCTACCATCGGTACGATATCGAATATAAATGCCGTCTTGTTCGTCGAGGTCTGCTGTAGCCCTTTGGAGCATCATGCTAAAGAAGATTGTGAATAAGGTCGGTGCGAGAACGCAACCTTGTTTCACACCATTGGTTATTGGGAAAGGCTCAGAGAGTGCATCACCATACCTGACTTGGCCTTGCTGATCCTCATGTAACAGAATAATCATTTTGAGGAACTTGGGGGGACAACCTAATCGTTCTAAGATCAGCCACAAGCCTTTCCTGCTCACAGTGTCAAAAGCTTTGGTGAGGTCAACGAAAGTTACGTATAACCCCTTATTCTGTTCTCTACACTTTTCTTGCAATTGTCTGAGAACAAATATCATGTCTGTGGTACTTCTATTAGCCCTGAAACCACACTGACTTTCAGGTAGAAGTTCTTCTGCGATAGCAGGTACTAGTCTGTTCAATAGTATTCTTGCAAGAATTTTACCAGCAATGGAGAGCAGAGTTATACCACGGTAGTTTGAGCAGTCTGACTTGACACCTTTTTTCTTATACAGAGAGACGATGATTACGTCACGAAAGTCTGATGGTATTTTGCCTTGTTCCCAACAGCACACAACTAGCTCATGAAATTTAGCATGAAGTGCTTGGCCTCCATGCTTCCATATTTCAGGTGGGACTCCGTCAACCCCAGCTGCCTTGCCAGTTTTCACCTGCTGTATGGCCTTAAGAGTCTCTCCCATGGTAGGGGCTAAATCCAATTCATTTTTCACCGGATGTTGCAGAATGTGCTGGATTCCTTCGCCTTGGACTACACGATTAGCACTAAAGAGGGTTTGAAAATGTTCAGACCAACGATTCAGGATGGAGATTTTATCTGTAAGAAGCGTTTGGCCATCTGCACCAAGTAAGGGGCTTTGAACCTGGAATGTGGGTCCATACACTGCCTTCAGAGCCTCATAGAATCCTCTGTGGTCACCCAAATCTGCACATAGTTGAGTCTTTTCTGCTAGGTTGACCCACCACTTGTTCTGGATGTCTCTAAGTTTCTGTTGGAGTTTGCTACATGCAAGACGAAAGGCTGCTTTTCTTACATGGCAGAGTGGCTGAGCGAGGTGTGCTTGATGAGCAGATCTCTTTTTTGTCAGCAATTCCTGGACCTCCTGGTTGCTATTGTCAAACCAGTCTTTGTTTTTCTTTGAGGAGAACCCAATGGATTCTACGGAGGACTGCAGGATGCTGTTTTTGATATGTTGCCAAAGCGCTTCAGGAGAAGAATCTATAAGTTGGTCTTCAAGCCTAGTTTGAAGGTTAGCCTGAAAGCTGTCCCTCACTGCAGCTATTTGAAGATTATCAACATTGAGCCTCCTCCTCGGAATGCCACCCCTCTTAGGTTTGGGCTTGAAGTGGAGATTAAGTTTGCAACGCACAAGGCGGTGGTCTGTTTGGCATTCTGCACTAGGCATCACTCTGGTCTGGCAGACATCACGAATATTTCTCTGGCGTACTAAAACATAATCAATAAGGTGCCAATGTTTAGATCGAGGATTCATCCAGGTTGTCTTCCAGCTGTCTTTCTGCTGGAAGATAGTGTTGGTGATGGTAAGCTGTTGCTCTGCACAGAACTCTAGTAAGAGACGACCGTTATCATTACAGTTGCCAACACCGTGCTTGCCTAGTACTCCTTTCCAGGCTTCAAAGTTCTTTCCTACTCGGGCGTTGAAGTCACCAAGGATTATGATCTTATCTTCTATAGGAACTTTCTGAGTGAGGTGACGCAGGTCGGAGTAGAATTTTTCTTTTTCTGCAGGGTCAGCTTGCAGAGTTGGAGCATATATGCTGAAAAGAACAACGTGTTGCTTATTGTGTAGTGGAAGACGTAAGGAGATAATACGGTCGGAATGACCTATCGGCAAATTTTCAAGTTTAGAGGCTATGGAGTTTTTAATCATGAAGCCGACTCCAGAAAGATGACTTTCAGTTTTGGGTTTGCCTGACCAGTAGAGTGTAGAGCCAGCACCATGTGCTTTGAGGCTACCTTCCTCATGAAGGCGAACTTCACTGAGTGCAGCGATATCGATGGTAAGACGTGACAATTCATGGGCAATTAGCGCAGAACGGCACTCAGGACGCCCACTGTTCACTGTATCAAGCATGGTTCTGATGTTCCAACATGCGAGTGTCAATCTGGACACACCTTTGGAGGCAGGTGTATGCCTTTGTCTCTTTGTTTTCAATTGACCGCAATAGAAGATGCCCGTTGGCCGCGGCTAGCCAACCAGGGGGAGGGGGAGATGAGCTTTGGTTAGGCCACCTTTTCTAGGCCTCTCTCCATATGGAGCAAGCAGTGCTGTCCTTGAAAAAGGCTGCTTGGTCATTCAGGATGCTGCCGAACAAGACTGTCATCCCCTGGGTCAGACTTGAGCGACCAATGTCCTGAACCATCTGCATGCAGGGTTGGGTCTGCGACTTCCAGTGCACCTTATCACCTGCCGTTTCGTCCCTCGCCTGTCGCTACAGGGCTTTGCAAGTGTGGGTAAACCCTTCGGGCCTGCGCAGTGGATTTATTTTAGGTGAGGCACAGCGTGCGCAGAACTGGCCTCACCCTTTACACCTGAGGTTTATCTGCCAGGGCCTAGCGAGCTTGGACGGTGACAGCAAAGCCCTCAGGTCGTAGGTTTAATTAGAGTATCCTTCTCTTAGATGGATGGCCTTACAGGGCTACACGAGCTCCATCTGCCCGGGTTTGAAGTTGGAGTTGTCCTTCTCCTAGGATGGTGGCCCGAAGGCTAGTGAGCCCATCCTGCCCATGGACACACTTTGCCTGACCCTTCATTTGAGAGCTGACTGGCATGGGAGACCCTACCGGAAGCATAAGCCACCACCAGCATAACTCCCAACTTCACAAGGGCACGCAAGCTCTTTCCCCACGACAAGGGGGTGTCCGTGAAAGAAACATCACCACAAGACTGAAGGTTGAACTAGGCTCTTCAAACTGCTATCCCTGTTCCTTCATGTGGGTACAAATGATGTTGCAACAAGAAGTTTGAGGTCAATCAAAAGAGACTTCAGAGCCCCGGGAAGAATGTTAAAATATTCAACTTGCCAGGCATTAACTGGGAATACCATACTGCTGTGATGAGCAGGTCTTGAAAATTCTTGAAGTTTATAGGAGATAACTTCTTGTCACAGGTACTCAGTAACCAACTAGGAAAGATGCCGCTGTAGACTTGTTATTTATGAATAGAGAAGAACTTGTGGGGGATGTGATAATAGGTGGCTGTCTTGGACACAGTGATCACACAATGGTTGAGTTTAATATTTTTGGTGTAATGAGAAAAAAGGACAGCAGAGTTGCTACCCTGGACTTCAGAAGAGTAAACTAAGCTACTCAGGGAGCTACTTAGCAGTGTCCCCTGGGAATCTGCTTTTCAGGGCTTAGGAGTCTATGAATGCTGGAAGCATTCCACCTTTTAGAAGCACAGAAGCAGGCAATTCCAGTGTGTCACAAGTCAGGCAAGCAGGGCAGGAGACCACCTTGGCTGAACAGGGAACTCCTCTTGGAGCTCAAGAGGTAAAAGAAATTAAATGATCTCTGGAAGCAAGGTTAGGCTTTGCAGGAAGATTACAGAGCCATGGTTCATATATGCAGGGAGAAGACACAAAAGACCAAATCTCAACTAGAGTTGAAAGTCGCCAGTGTTGGGTCAGACAACAAGAAAGGCTTTTTTAAGTATGTTAATATCAAAAAAGAGGTCTAAAGAAAACATAAGACCAATGCTTGTTGAAGATGGTCACCTGACAAGTAGGGATGAAAAAAAAAGCGGCGGCATTCAGTGCTTTGTTTCCCTCAGTCTTTTAATAATACTGATAGATCTTGGGCTGCCCAGTCCCCTGAGTTGGAGGACTGTGAGTGTGGGAGCAGTGACTTTCCATTTGTGGGCAGTGGGCATTTGTGGGTAAGGGACCAGCTGTATCAGATGAATGTTATTATGTCCATGAGGATTCATCCCAGGGCACGGAAGAAGCTAGCAGATGTTATGGCAGGGCCCCTCTTGATCATCTACCAAAGGTCTTGGGAGTCTGGGGAGGTCTCTGCTGACTGGAAGCTAGCCAGTGTTATTCCAATCTACAAAAAGGGAGTGAAGGAAGACCCAGGAAACTACAGACCTGTTAGTATAGCCTTGGTAACTGGAAAAATTATGGAGAAGATCATACAGGGTGCTATTGAAAGCCATTTAAAGGACAATGCAATCATCAGGCACAGACAACATGGGTTCACAAAGGGAAAGTCCTGTTTAACTAATTTGATATCCTTCTATGATAGGGTCACCCAGATGAAAGGAAGGCGGTGTGGTGGATGTAGTTTTTCTGGATTTTAGTAAGGCTTTTGTTACTGTCCCTCACAGCATCCTTCTGAACAAGTTGTCCAACTGTGAGATGAGCAGGTTCACGGTGCACTGAATGAAGAACTGGCTGAAAGGCAGGGCTCAAATGGTTGTAGAGAATGGGGCTACATCTGGCTGGCCACTGGTCACTAGCAGTGTTCCTCAGGGCTCAAATGTAGGGCCAGTTTGGTTTAATACGTTTATCAGTGATCTGGATGCAGGAGTTGAATGAACCATTAGCAAGTTTGCTAATGATATCAAGCTGGGAGGTGCTGTCGACTCTCGAGGGACAAGAAGCCTTGCAGAGGGATCTAGATAGATTGGAGCATTGGGCTATGATTAATAGGGTAAAATTTAACAAGTCAAAATGCTGAATTCTGCATCTGGGATGGAGTAATGCCAGGCACAAGTATAGACTGGGAGAGGAGTTGCTGGAGAGCAGCCCTGCAGAGGGATCTGGGGGTGCTGGTTGACACCAGTTTCAGCATGAGTCAGCAGTGTGCCCTGGCAGCTAAGACGGCAAACCACATTCTGGGTTGCATCACAGACAGCATAACCAGCTGGTCAAAATAGATGATTATCCATCTGTGTTTAGCATTTGTGTAGCCTCCCCTTTAGTTTTGTGCACAGTTCTGGCCCCCACAATTTAAGGAGGATGTTAAGGTCCTTGAATACGTCTGGAGGAGGGCAACAAAGGTGGTGAAAGGGCTGGAAGGCTTGTCCTGTGAGGAGTGGCTAAGGACTCTGGAGTTGTCTGGTTTGGAGATAAGGAAGCTGAGGGGTGACCTCATTGCTCTCTACAGCTTCCTGAGGAGGGGAAGTGGAGAGGGAAGATGCTGATCTCTTCTCCCTGATATCCAGTGATAGGATGCGTGGGAATGTTTCAAAGCTCTGTCAGGGGATTTAGACTGGACATTAGGAAGCATTTCTTTACTGAGAGGGTGGTGAAACCCTGGAACAGGCTTCCTAGAAAGGAGGACGATGCCCCAGCCTGTCAGTGTTTAAGAGGCATTTGGAAAATGCCCTTAACAATGCGTTTTAAGTTTTAGTCAGCCCTGAAGAGGTCAGACGGTTAGACTAGATGATCATTTGTAGGTCACTTCCAACTGAGCTATTCTATTTTATTCTAAATGTATGTGAAGAATCAAGCCAGGAAGGTGGAAGAAACTTTGCAGTTAAGTAGGCGAGGGGGATGATCGGAAAGGTTTTTAGGACTACTTCCAAATTGATCAGCAGTGCTGGTGGTGCCTGTGTGATAACATATTTAAGAAAGGGTAAAAAACACTGTGCAGCAGCAGCTGTGAGAAAAATGTGAGAGAAACAACCCTGCAGACATAGAGGTCATTGAAGAAGGAAGGGGATGAGGTACTCCAGGCTCTGGAGTAGAGGTTCCCCTGCAGCCTGTGGAGGACCAGGTCAGAGCAGATATCCACACTGTAGCCTGTGGAGGACCACACACCTCAGCAGGCTCCTGGCAGGAACTGCAGTCAGTGGAGAAGAGCCTATGTAGGAGCAGGTTTTCCTGGCAGGATGTGTGGCCCGTGGGGGCCCATGCTGGAACAGTCTGTTCCTGAAGGACTGTAACCAGTGGAAAAGGACTCACGTTGGAGCAGTTTGTGAAGGACAATACTGTGGGAGGGATCCCACACTAGATCAGGGGAAGTGCGTGAGGAGGAATTTCCTTTTACTGAGGAAAATTCAGATGAAAAAAAAGAGGCTTATAAAATGTGGAAGCAAGGACAGACGGCCTGGGAAGAGTACAGGGATGTTGTCCGGGAAGCTAGGGACCAGGTTAGGAAAGCCAAGGCCCAGTTAGAATTAAACTTGGCTAGGGATCTTAAGGATAACAGGAAGGGATTCTACAGGTACGTAGCAAATAAAAAACAGACTAGGGACAACATATGCCCCCTCAGGAAGCTCTCGGGAGAACTGGCTACACAGGATTTGGAGAAGGCTGAGGTTCTGAATGACTTCTTTGCCTCTGTCTTCACTGGCAAAGGCTCTGATGAGTCAGTCTCACCTCTGTGCCTGGCAAAATCTTGGAGCAGATTCTCCTGGAAGGCATGCTAAGGCACATGAAAACCAACAAGGTGCTTGGTGATGGCCAGCATGGCTTCACTAAGGGGAAATCCTGCCTGACCAATTTGGTAGCCTCCTATGATGGGGCTACAGAACTGATGGATAGGGGCAAAGCTGTGGACGTCACCTGCCTGAACTTATGCAAAATGTTTGACACTGTCCTGCACAACATCCTTGTCTCTAAACTGGGGAGACATAAATATGATGGATGGACCACTCCATGGATGAAGAATTGGCTGAATAACCACACACAGAGTGTTGTGGCCAATGGCTCAATGTCCAGCTAGAGACCAGTAACGAGTGGTGTCCCTAAGGGATCAGTGTAGGGACTGGTCTTGTTCAGCATCTTTGTTGGTGACATGGACAGTGGGATTGAGTGCACCCTCAGCAAGTTTGCCAACACCACCAAACTGTATGGTTCAGTTGATACTCTGGAGGGAAGGAATGCCATCCAGAGGGACCTTGAGAGGTGGGCCAATGCCAACCTCATGAAGTTCAACGGAGCCAAGTGCTACACCTGGGTTGGAGCAATGCCAGGCACAGCTACAGGTTGGGTGGAGAAGAGATTCAGTATTATGCAAGGTACAATCATTAAAATGAGTAGTTCTACAGCTAAGATTAGAAGGCCTTGTTTAAGTATTTCCCTGAATCATCCAGTAACTCCTAGGTTATTTAGCCATTCATCCAATCCGCCTCCAACAATTCTAAACTCTTGCATATTTTCCTGCGATTTTCGCAGCTTATCATGAATTGATTCAGAATGGTCAGATAAACTCACGCAGCACATACCTTCGAAATCCTCACAACCATCCTGTAACAATATCTTTGTTACCTCCTGGGTTTGTGCGCTTCTAGTTGGAAAGGCTTCTGGCCAACCTAAAAAGGTGTCTGTTAGTACCAACAAATGTCTATACCCTTTTTTCTGTCCTTTTGAAAATTCTGTTGCAACATTTTATATACTGCTATTACCATACAGAGTCTTTTTGAAATAGTTTCCTGTTTCTACTTGATATTTACATTTCATTTCTTTTTCCAACCTTCATAATTTATCATAGATCATTTACAATTCCAGGAAGAAAATTTTCTTATACCACAAGTAATCAATATTAAAATAATTAATATTAATATTCCTGCAACCAGTTGCCTTAATCAGGAGAGATCAGGTAACCATGAAGGTAACTTCTTCAAACCCCAGGAGGTATCATCCTTGGCCATTTTATTAAATATTTTACTTTGTTTCCAGATTTCCTCCAGATCTGTTTCAGGAACAGCATTTTTCTACTTCCTCTGTGGTTGCTGAGATATTTATTATTGCCTTCTCTAATTCACTTATTCCCGAAGATGGAATTAGCCATCTCACAAAACTATGAAATGCAGTACTCTGTTCAGCAATAGGGTTAAACCCTCACTTAACCAATACCATCCTTACCCTTCAGGAGCAGGCCACCACTGAACCACAGTACCATCTATATTAATAGTGTGATTACAATGTGAATAGTGACCTACACCTGTGGCATTTAAACAAACATAGTCTCCTATTCTTGTTCCTGGTGTAATACATCTTTGTATACAAGTATAATAACTGTTCAATTAATGGAAGGCCCTGATCTCCTGATTCAGGCAACTCTGCACACACCCAACAGTCACTACAATTAACAACTTTAGTAACATTCTGCATTAATTTCAGGTATAAGTATTAGTCCCAAGGTGGTATGTCAGTTATCACATAAATCCAAATTATGACTGATATAATTTCATATGTGAGGGTCCTGAAGATTCTATCCGCAAAAGGGTGAGTCGGATAACCCACGCCTCTCTCTCTTGTCCTCGGTATTTTCTAAGGTATTACACTGCTTAACAAGGTTCCAATTACTTGTCTTGCATTATTTATTCTACAAGGGAATGCTTCTGGCCACCCTGAAAAGGTATTCGTTAACACCAACAAATATTGGTCTCGAAAATTCAGAAAAAAATTATTTGTCAGTGCTGTCCCAGATAACTTCCTCCCAGTTGTACCAATTTGATTTCTACTTTCAATTTTAGGATTATTCTTGAGACAGAGCTGACATTGTCACTAACTGAACTATGTTATACAGATTCCTTCCTTCAATTTGTTCATCTAAGTATTTACACAAAGAGTTGCTTCCTCAGTGAGTTTTATTATGTTCTTCCTGAACTAGCTTCCAGAGTTGGTTATAGGGGATTATAATTAGCCCATCAGGTATCTGGACCTAATCTTCTTTGTTTTCCTCTCCTTTGAGATCTCCAATCAATTTTCTGTCCTCCTTTGAATACCTAGGTTTAGATTTCTCAATTGTTAGTTTGCTGTCAGGGATTAAGGGAATGAGTTTAGATTGTTCAGCTGCTCGTTTGGCTTCAAAATTGGCCAAATTATTTCCAATTTCCTGATCAGATTCACCTTGTTGATGCCCTCAACAATACATAATAGCTACTTCCTCAGGTAGCTGAACAGCTTTTAGTAGTCATAGAATTTCTGTAGCATGTTTAATGTGTTTCTCCTGTGTGTTCAAAGGTCCTCATTCTTTCCAGATGGCACGCTGTGCATGGACCACACCAAATGCATATTTAGAATCAGTCCAAATATTTATCCTTTTGTCTTTAGCCAATTCCAGGGCACATTCCAGAGGTTTCTTTCAAATTTGGTTGGCTTGAATATACAGTTTCACATAGTGGCGAAGCAGTAGGGTGTTAATAGTTCTGTTGGTTGTTCTGCAAAAAGATGCTGGATTGACAACATTAGTAAAAAGACATGAAGGAGATAACCAGGGGGCTTCTTTCTGTTCCAGGACTGCTGATACCACATGGGACACTAGCACAGTAATCTTTTGTCCCAAGGTGAATTTGCGAGCCTCTTCAATATTCATGACAACTGCTGCCACAGCCCTTAGGCATTCAGGCCATTCTTTGCTCGCTTCATTCAGCTGTTTTGAAAAATACACCACTGCCCTCTTATAGGGTCCTAGTTTCTGAGTAAGGACCACCAAAGCTATTCCCTGTTCTTCATAGGAATATAGCCAAAAGGATTTAGTCATATCCAGAAGTCAGAGCTGCAGCTCTCATTAGCTCTGCTTTTAAATTTCTAAAGCCCTCCTCTGATGAATCAGCCTATTCCAAAGACAGAGGGGTTTCTTTTAACAGCTCATCTAGGGGTCTTACCAGAACACCATAATCATGAATCCAAAATCTGCATCATCCAGTCACTCCCAGGAACATATGGAGCTCCTTGATGGTTGACAGTCGTGGAGTTTGACAAATGGCTTCTCTTCTAGCAGTTCCAAGTTCTCTCTGTCCTCCGGTTATTTCATATCCTAGGTAGGAAACTTGGGTTTGGATTAGTTGGGTCTTTTGTCTGGTTACCCAATAACCATTCAGTCCCAGAAAATTCAATAATCCCACCATTCACTGGGTACATTCCTCCTTTGTTTCAGTAGCAATTGATAGGTCATCCACATATCGTAACAGAGTCCCCGTCTGAGTGGGTGGTTTCCATGGTTCTAGTTCCAGTGCTAACTGATTTTGAAAAATCGTTGGACTGTTTTAAAACCCTTGAGATAATACTGTCCAAGTTAATTGGGATTTCCTTACTGTATCAGGATTTTCCCATTCAAAAGCAAACAAATTATGGTTTTCTTTGGCCAATGATAAGAAAAAGAAAGAGTCCTTAAATCCAAGACGGCAAACCATTTCTGATTCAGTATAGTCAATAAGGAAAATGGATTAGATATTACTGGATTAATATCCTGTATAAATTTGTTGATTCCTGAGATCTTGAACCAATGTGCAACTTTATTTCTTTACTGGCAAGATAGGAGTATTAGATTCCAATTCACATACAATTAATATAAATGCTTTTTTTTTTTTTTTAATTCCCTTTCCTGCAATTTCAGGGGATATTGTTTTATTCTAATTGGGCAGGCCCCTCTTTTTATTTCTACTTTAACAGGCAAAGCATTTTTCACCTTACCTGGAACTTCAGATGCCCCTACTCCCAAATATACCTCGATTAAGGATTTCTTCTGTTTCAGGGAGGTCCTCCTGTTTGTTTTTTCTGTTGAATTAAAGATAAGCTCAAAACTGCAATTAATTGATTTTTAAGTCTTAATTCCATTTTGCCTTCTTTAAATGTTGCTTCTTGCCCTAATGAAGTTTTTGGAGAATTTAGCATGCATAAAAATTTTATGCATTCCTATTTATTATCCCAATTTGTACTTTAAGTGTTGCGTCGTTTTGCACTTTTTTTTTCCCCCCTTGGTGACCAGTAGCTCCCACATCTGTAACAAATTCTTTTTCCTCTGATTTAACGCCAAATAAGTTGCTCCTGTATCCACTAAAATTCCACTTTATTTCCTCTAGTTCATAGTTTTAATTTAACCAGTGGATCTGCTAGGGTAGATTCCCCAGGTCCCTTGTCAGTCTAGTTCCAATTCAGCCATCTGAGCCACCCCATGGCACTCCCTCCCCTGCAGGGCAGTCTGGCTTCCAACATTCAAAACTCCCCACAGCACACACACACCGATCCAGTCCCATAGGAGAAGAACCCACTTCCCCCACCTTTGCCCGACATTCCCCCTCCATCAGTTTCAAAGCACTTCCGTCCACATTTATTCAACAACCCCTCAGTCCCGTCTGTCAACATGTTTGTTCCCACTTGTTTGCCTGCCCCAGCACCCATCCCGTGCTCAAACACAGGAGCTGCGTGAGCTCCCTCCTTTCCACTTGGTTTCCCTGTTCTTTTTTTCTTCTCACAGTTGCTCACCCTGCTCTGCAGAGGTTTCAGATGCCTGCCGCTGCAACAGCACTTCTGGTTTAATGTGAATGCGCTGCTTATTGCAGGTGACAGCAATCTCCTCCTCCTTATCAATATCTGATAGGACAGATATAGAGGGTGCTCCTCCCAGAGGTATCTGTGATATATAATTTTCCTATTTATAACTTTTAAACATCATTTCCCCAATATCACAGGCCAAACAACATCTCACCAGCTTAGCTTTCAGTTTTTCCCCGTCCTTTTCCAAAGCCAAAATTAGGGATCTGGCAGAGCTATATTAATTTCACATTCTGCCTGCCACTCCGGGTGGTTTCTTTGACTGAAAAACATATCTGTATATAGTACTTAATCCCATTTTCGTGGCCACCTCAAAACCAACATTCATTGTAACAATGTATTATAATTTAGAGTTCCATTTTTTGGCCATTTCTCCTGATCTTCCAAAGCATATAAAGGCCACCATTAGTTACAATATTTTATCAATGTTTTCTTGTTTACCGAGCCCCCAGAAGACCCTCCCAGTTCTTTCCAATGTGCCAAAATGTAACCCAGTCTGAGAAGAGATTCAGAGCTGCCCTGCAGAGAAAGACTTGGGGGTGCTGGTTGATGAGAAAATGAACATGAGCTGGCAGTCCGTGCTCGCAGCCCAGGAAGCCAACCTTATCCTGGGCTGCATCAAAAGGAGCGTGACCAGCAGGTCGAAGGAGGTGATCCTGCCCCTCTACTCTGCTCTTGTAAGACCTCATCTGGAGTATTGTGCGCAGTTCTGGTGTCCTCAGCATAAAAAGGACATGGAACTGTTGGAACAAGCCCAGAGGAGGGCCACCAGGATGATCAGGGGACTGGAGCACCTCCCATATGAAGACAGGATGAGAAAGCTGGGGCTGTTCAGCCTGGAGAAGGGAAGGCTGTGTGGAGACCTCATAGCAGCCTTTCAGTATCTGAAGGGGACCTATAGGGATGCTGGGGAGGGACTCCTCATTAGGGACTGTAGTGACAATACAAGGGGTAACGGGTTAAAACTTAAACAGGGGAAGTTTAGATTGGATAGGAGGAGGAAATTCTTTCCTGTTAGGGTGGTGAGGCACTGGTATAGGTTGCCCAGTGAGGTTGTGAATGGTCCATCCCTAGCAGTGTTCAAGACAAGGTTGGACGAGGCCTTGGGTGACATGGTTTAGTGTGAGGTGTCCCTGCCCATGGCAGGGGGATTGGACCTAGATGATCTTAAGGTCTTTTCTAGCCCTAAGCATTCTATGATTCTATGAATTAGTGGCAGTGATGATGTGTTTTGAACTGACTGTAACACCCCAATCCCTGTCCCCTTGCCCTGCTCTGGGGGAAGTAAGTACAAGAATCAGGGGTGAAATTCAGCCTGGGAAGAAGAGGAGGGGGGAGGGGGAAATGTTGTTTTAGTTTTGTCTTTGTTCCTTACCATCCTACTGTATTTTTAATTGGAAGTAAATTAATTTCTGCTATGTAAGAGTCTGTTTCACCCATGACAGTAACTGGTAAGCAGTCTCTCTGTCTTTATCTCAACCCATGAGCTTTTCCATCTTACTGCCTCTCCTTGTCCTTTTGAGGAGGGGGAAAGTGAACAGCTTGGTGGGCACTGGTGGCCAGCCAAGGTCAACCTGCCACACCTGGTGAATAATTATAGTGCTTAGTAGCCTTAAAATGCTGTGAAGTACATACTCATGAGAGGTTTCTCTAGAAGCTTTAGTCATGGCCTTGAATTTTCAGAATCTTGTACCTGGACAGTATAGGAACTCATGTGAGACTGTTGGAAATGAATAAGAAGCACTAGTGACTTTCAGCTTCTCCTGTGTTTGTGTTTATGAGCCTAGTTGGTTCACTTCTTCTTTAAGGCAATGCACAATCTAGTATTTTTTCTGAACGAAGAAGGTGGAATTCTGAACAGTGACAGTTGTATTTGTCATGGAACCAATAAATTGAGGCTAAACAAAATTGATTGTTCAAACTCAATTAAAGCTCCACCAACATTAACTACAGATTTGGGATGTCACATGGATTTATCACTACACTGCTCATTCTTAAACTTTATGGCAATGATCCAAAATGCTCAGTCACCTAAAAAGGGAGGTCTCTCAACCTTGATGAGTTTCCTTGGATGGCATCCCAACCCAAGGGGAGAGTCCCTGACTGCAGACCCACTGCTCCAAGGAGGACTGACTCAAAATGGCTCTCTGGCAGGGCTCCTTTTATTACCCAAATTCAATCTGATCTGTGGTCAAATATGGTCATGTAGCCCCCTTATTGGCTCAGGACCCAACTGGGTCAGTTGCTGAAGTGAGTAGCTTGAGAGAGGATGCCTTGAACACCGGAGCGGGGAGAGATCAGCGTCCAGGAGCCTCAACTCAGAGCGACAAGAGCCACCGAGGGAGCCTCAAGTCCTCGACAGGACCTGCCCAGGAGCCGGCAGCTCAAGTGAGGTGAGCAGCTGACTCACAGGGGGTGGAGCTAGGAGGAACAGCGCTAGCCCTGACTGGTTAAAAACCTGCCCCAGGGAGCGCGAGCAAACAGAGTGGGTTGAGGCAGTTTGCGCGGACAGACGAGTGGGATGGTGAGCACTCGCCGTATGACCAGGGCCCAGTCTGGGAGCTCTGCTCTGGCTGCCCCGGCGGTGGCCACCGTAGATACCCAGACAGAGCTGATGAGAGGGGAGGTTGCAGTGCAGATTTCGGGGTGTAGAGAGTGCCTGCACTGGTCTGGTGAGGGAAAGGTACAGAACGGGCACGGCTGCACTCGGTGCTCCCTGGTGGAGGTCCTCCTGCAGCAGGTGGCTGAGCTGCAGGATTTTATTAATAGGCTACAAGATGGCAGGGTAGCTGAGAGGAAGCAGGAATGCTTGCTCCCTGCCCAAACTGTTCAGAGTCCTCAAGCTTCCCCTCTAGCTCATGGAGGAAAAGAAGCCGTTAACCCATGAAGCTGGGAATTGGTGACCAAAAAAAAAAAAAAAAAAAAAAAAGGAAAAGGACAATTAAAAACAAGGGAATTCCTCCTGAACCTGTTGCCCCCACGCAGAACCGCTTTGCTGTCCTGCAGGGGGCTCATGGGGAAACGCACTCATGCCAGAAACAGCCCGTGGATGCACTAGTAAAGAAGATCTCTACTGGTGCTGCCAGGAAAAAGCGTCAGGTTGTAGTAGTAGGGGATTCTACTTTGAAAGGGACAGAAGCACTCGTCTGTCGGTCTGACCTGGTCTCAGAGGAGGTGTGTTGCCTACCAGGGGCACGGATCAGGGATGTGGCAGAGAGGCTGCCTGCTCTAGTAAGCCCCATGGACTATTACCCACTTCTGGTGATACATGTGGGTGCTAAGGATATAGATAGTAGTAGCCTGGGGAACATAAAGAAGGACTACAGAGCCCTGGGAGAGGTGGTTAAGGGCTCTGGAGCTCAGATAGTCTTTTCGTCTATTCTTCAGGATACAGGGGAAGACCTAAAAAAACTAGGAGGATTAGCCAGGCTAATAAATGGTTGAAAGGGTGGTGTCATAGTCAGGGGTTTGGGTGTCTTGAACATGGGACCCAAGTTTGTAGGCCAGGTCTAGCGGGGGCTGGTGGAGCTGGTCTGATAAAGAAGGGGAAGAACAGTTTTGGTAGGAGGCTTGCCAGACTGGTCAGGGAGGCTTTAAACTAGATGTGTTGGGGGAGGGGGGCATCATTCCACCCCAACACACCCCGTCGCACGTATAATAAATGCTCAGAGCAATGTAGAGATATTCCAGCTGTTCCAGCTAATGAGCCGGCTTCATTTGAAGCTCGGCTCAGATGCCTCTATACAAATGCCCGTAGCATGGGTAACAAACAAGAGGAATTACAGATGTGTGCACGTCTACGGGGGTATGATATAATAGGCATTGCAGAAACATGGTGGGATGGCTCCTATGACTGGAGTGTTGGAATGGAAGGTTACAGACTCTTTAGAAAAGACAGGCCTGGCAGGCGGGGAGGGGGAGTTGCCCTTTATGTTAGGGATAGGCTGGAGAGTATCGAACTCTGTCTGGGGATTGGTGAGCAGTTAACAGAGAGTTTGTGGGTCAGGGTTAAAGAGAAAACAGCCTTGGAGACATTACTGTTGGGGTCTGTTACAGACCGCCTGATCAAGAGGAATCTGCGGATGAAGTACTCTATAGGTAGATAGGAAAAGCCTCACGCTCACAGGCCCTTGTTCTCATGGGTGACTTCAACCACCCTCACATCTGTTGGAATGACAGTACGGCCCGGCACAAGCAATCCCGGAAGTTCCTCGATTGTGTGGAAGATAACTTCCTTCTGCAAGTAATAGAGGCACTGACAAGGAGAGGTGCCATGCTTGACTTCGTGCTCACCAACAGGGAAGGGCTCGTTGAAATTTGTGACATTCCAGGGTAGCCTTGGATGCAGCGATCACGAGATGGTCGAATTTGAGATCCTCAGGACAGTGAGAAGAGCATGAAGCAAGCTCACTGCCCTAGACTTCAAGAGAGGAGACTTCGGCCTCTTCAGGAACCTGCTTAGTAAGGTTTCATGGGATATAGCCCTAGAGGGCAGGGGGGCCCAAGACTCTTGGTTGATATTCAAGGATCACCTGCTACAAGCTCAGGAGTGTTGCATACCAACTAAAAGGAAGTGCAGCAGGAGGGCCAGGAGACCTCCTTGGATGGATAAGGAGCTGCTGAGGAAAATTAAATGAAAAAAGAGTCTTACAGAAAGTGGAAGCAAGGACAGGTGGCCTGGGAAGAGTACAGGGATGTTGTCCGGGAAGCCAGGGACCAGGTTAGGAAAGCTAAGGCCCAGTTAGAATTAAACTTGGCTAGGGATCTTAAGGATAACAGGAAGGGATTCTACAGGTACATAGCAAATAAAAGACAGACTAGGGACAATGTAGGCCCTCTCAAGAAGCTCTTGGGAGAACTAGGTACCCAGGATTTGGAGAAGGCTGAGGTTCTGAATGACTTCTTTACCTCGATTTTCACTGGCAAAATCTCTGACCACACCACCCAAGTCTTGGAAGGCAGACGCAGGGACTGTGAGAATGAAGACCTTAGCCTCACTGTAGGAGAGGAACTGATTCAAAACCATCTTAAAAATCTGAACATGCACAAGTCCATGGGTCTTGATGAAATCCATCCGCAGGTCCTGAAGGAGCTGGTGAATGAAGTTGCTAAGCCGCTGGCCATCATCTTTGAAAAATCATGGCAGTCAGGTGAAGTTTCTGACGACTGGAAAAAGGGAAATATAACTCCCATTTTCAAGAAGGGGAAAATGGATGACCGAGGGAATTACAGACCAGTCAGTCTCACCTCTGTGCCTGGCAAAATCTTGGAGCAGATTCTCCTGGAAGGCATGCTAAGGCACATGAAAACCACCAAGGTGGTTGGTGACAGCCAGCATGGCTTCACTAAGGGGAAATCCTGCCTGACCAATTTGGTGGCCTTCTATGATGAGGCTACGGAACTGATGAACAGGGGTAGAGAAGTTGATGTCATCTACCTAGATTTGTGTAAAGTGTTCGACACTGTCCCACATGACATCCTTGTCTCTAAGTTGGAGAGACATCAATTTGATGAATGGACCACTCGGTGGATAAAGAACTGGCTGGATGGGCGCACACAAAGAGTTGTGGTCAATGGCTCACTGTCCAGCTGGAGACCAGTAACAAGTGGTGTCCTTCAGGGATCTGTGTTGGGACCGATCTTGTTTAACATGTTCGTCGCTGACATGGACAGTGGGATTGAGTGCGCCCTTAGTGAGTTTGCTGATGACCCCAAGCTGTGTGGTTCGGTTGATATGCTGGAGGGAAGGAATGCCATCCAGAGGGACCTTGACATGCTTGTGCGGTGGGCTGATGCCAACCTCATGAAGTTTAACCATGACAAGTGCAAGGTCCTACACCTGGGTCGGAGCAATCCCAGGCACAGCTGCAGGCTGGGCAGAGAAGAGATTCAGAGCAGCCCTGCAGAGAAGGATTTGGAGGTGCTGGTCGATGAGAAAATGAACAAGAGCCGGCAGTGTGCGCTTGCAGCCCAGAAAGCCAACAGTATCCTGGGCCACATCAAAAGGAGAGTGACCAGCAGGTTGAAGGAGGTGATTCTGCCCCTCTGCTCTTGTGAGACCTCACTTGGAGTCTTGTGTGCAGTTCTGGTGTCCTCAACATAATAAGGACATGGAACTGTTGGAAGAAGTCCAGAGGAGGGCCACAAGAATGATCAGGGACTGGAGCACCTTCCATGTGACGAGAGGCTGAGAAAGTTGGAGCTGTTCAGCCTGGAGAAGAGAAGGCTGCGTGGAGACCTCATAGTAGCCTTCCAGTACCTGAAGGGGGCCTATAGGGATGCTGGGGAGGGACTCTTTTTTAGGGACTGTAGTGATAGGACAAGGGGTATTGGGTTAAAACTTAAACAGGGGAAGTTTAAATTGGATATAAGGAAGAAATTCTTTCCTGTTAGGATGGTGAGGCACTGTAATGGGTTGCCCAGGGAGGTTGTGAATGCTCCATCCCTGGCAGTGTTCAAGGCCAGGTTGGACGGGGCCTTGGGTGATATGGTTTAGAGCAAGGTGTCCCTGCCCATGGCAGGGGGGTTGGAACTAGATGATCTTAAGGTCCTTTCCAACCCTAAGTACTGTATGATTCTATGACCCAACTTTCTGGCCCTTCACCACCTGACTGCCACCATGTGGATGCGACCATGGAGAGCCGTGCAGGCAAGAGCTCTCTCAGGCTTTTGTCTGTGGTGGGAAGCTTTCAGGGGTCTTTGTCACGTCCTTGTCAGGGTTTTTGTCACGGCTGCCCTTGTACCTGCCACACAGTCCGCCCCATGACCACAGTCATGATTTGACTGTTTTCCTTGGAGTGGTGGTACAATCACCTCGTGCCTCCAGATTTAAAAGGGAGCTGTCCTGGTTTCAGCTGTAGCAGTTATTTTTCTCCTTAGTAGCTGTGTTTTTGACTTTAGCCTGAGAACAGTGCTGGTTACACACCAATGTTTTATTTGTTGCTAAGTAATGTTTACTCCAATCAAGGACTTTTTCAGTCTCATGCTCTGCCAGTGAGGAGGGGCATGGGAAGCCAGGAGGAAGCAGAGACAGGACACCTGAGCCAAACTAGCCAAAGGGGTATTCCATCCTAGAGCACATCATGCCCAGTATAGAAACTGGGGGGGGGGGTTACCCAGAAGATGGCTTCTTGAGTCTGGCTGGGTATCTGTCAGCAGGTGCTGAGCAGTTGTATTGGGCGTCGCTTGTTTATACTGCTGCTTTTTTCCTTTTCCCCTTTTGGTTTTATATTTTCTTACCTTGTTACTTCTCTTATCAGTATTATCATTAGTCATATATTGTACTTCAGTTATTTATCTGTTTTTATCTCAACATTCAGGTTTTACATTCCTTTGATTCTCTTCCCTATGCCACCCGGGGATGGGGGAAAGGAGGGGTGAGCAAGTGGCTCTGTGGTACTTAGTTACGGGCTGGGTCTAAGTCATGACAGGTCCACACCCCCAGTGCAATAAGCCATTCATGAGGTTATCAAGCAGTCACCCACTGGTCCACTGCTCAAAACCCCTCATGGACTCTGCAACCCACTTGGTTCTTCATCAGTAAATAATATCCGATCTACCCCCACCAGAGAGACTTTCCACAAATACACCATTTCTGTTTTGCCCAGGTAATGCAAAACCTTCATTTGCAATTCAGTGAGCTCTGATCAGAGTTGTGCAGACCATGGTTTGGGGGTTGCCGCATTTAGGGTTCCTTGTGAGTTTAAACAATAAATTTTGTTCACCCTCAATTTACTGGTTCTGTGACAGCTCGCTTCACTCTTGGATTATGTTTTCCCAGGTGCAAGACCTTAGACTTGTCCTTGTTGAACTTCATCAGGTGCATGTTAGCCCACTCTTCCGGCCTATGCAGGTCATCCTTCAGGGTGGCTTTCCCTTCCGAAGTGTCCACTTCCCCACTCAGTTTGGTATCATTGGCAAACTTCATCAGGATACATTTGATCCCATCATCCGGATCACTTATGAAGACACTGAACAGCGTGGACAGTGGAGGACCCCACTAGTGACAGGTCACTAGTTTGAAAAAGAGCTATTTACTGCCATCCATTGGGGGATGGAGCCCTGCTTTCCTGAGGATGGCTGAACACCTGCCTGCTAATGGGAAGTAGTGAATGAATTCCTTGTTTTGCTTTGCTTGCAGATGCAGCTTTTGCTTTCATAGAATCACAGAATCAACTAGGTTGGGAAAGACCTTTAAGATCAAGTCCAGCTGTTACCCCGGGACTGCCATACCACCACTAAACCGTGTCACTAAGGGTCTCATCTACATGTTTTTTAGCATTTCCAGAGACGGCAACTCCACCACTGCCCTGGGCAGCCTGTTCTAATGCCTGACCACCTATTTGGGGAAGAAATTTTTCCTAATATCCAATCTAAAACTCCCCTGGTGCAGCTTGAGGCTGTTACCTCTTGTCCTATCACTTGTTACTTGGGAACAGAGATCAACCACCTGCTTGTTCCATCCTCCTTTCAGGTAGTGGTAGAGATCAATAAGGTCCCACCTGAGCCTTTTCCAGACTAAACAACCCCAGTTCTTTCAGCTGTTCCTCATCACACTTGTGCCCTGCACCAGCTCTGCTGCCCTTCTCTGGACCAGCTCCAGCAACTCTGTCTTTCTTGTAGTGAGGGGCCCAGAACTGAACACAGTCTTCAAAGTGTGGCCTCACCAGTGCTGAGTAGAGGGGGATTATCAGTTCCCTAGTCCTGCCGGCCATGCTGTTTCTGATACAGGCCAGAATACCATTGGCCCTCTTGGCTGCCTGGGCACAAACTGGCTCATGTTCAACTGGCTGTCAGTCAGCATCCACAGGTCCTTTTCCACCATGCAGTTTTCCAGCCACTCTTCCCCAAGCCTGTAGCATTGCATGGGGTTATTGTGGCCCAAGTGTACGACCTTGCACTTAGCCTTGTTGAACCTAATCCCATTGGCCACAGCCCACTGATCCAGCCTGTCCAGATCCCTCTGCAGAGCCTTCCTATCCTCCAGCAGGTCAACACTACCACCCAACTTGCATCCTAAACAGGCCAAAGTCAGCCCTCTGGAAGTCTAAGGTGGAGGTTTTACTGACCTTCTTCCTGACTTCTCCAAGGATCAAAAATTCTTATCATTTCATGATTGCTTTGCCCAAGACATCCTCCAACCATCACATCACCCACCAGTCCTTCTCTGTTTGTGAACAGCCAATCTAGCCAGGCATCTCCCCTAGTTGACTCACTCACCATCTGGGTTAGGAAGTTATCTTCCACACCCTCCAAGAACCTCCTGGATTGTTTTCTCTCTGCTGTATTGTACTACCAGTAGACATCTGATAGGTTAAAGTCCCCTACGAGAACAAGGGCAAGCGATCGTGAAACTTCTCACAGTTGTTTGAAGAATGCTTCATCTGTAGCTTCATCCTGGCTGGGTGGTCTATAACAAACTTCTACCAGGATATCAGCTTGGTTGGCCTTCCTCCTGATCCTCACCCACAAACATTCAACCTTCTCACTCACAACATTGAGTTCCAGGCAGTTGATGCACTCCCTGACGTACAATGCAACCCCACCACCTCTTTTTCCTTGTCTATCCCGTCTGAAGAGCCTGTAACCATCCATTGCAGCACTCCAGTCATGTGAATCATTTCCCCACATTTCTGTGATGGCAATTATGTCATGATTTCCGTGCTGCACGATGGCTTCCAGCTCCTCCTGTTTGTTGGCCATGCTGCAGACATTGTCATAGATGCATTTAAGTTGCCCTGTGGATCTGAACTCCACCAGTGGCATGCCACCCCTCAGTTCACTTCTGACGAGCATGGTGATATTCCCCTTCCCCCTTTCAAATCTAGTTTAAAGCTCTCTCTCTATGAGCCCTGATAGCTCCTGGGCTAGGATCCTTTTCCCCCTTTGGGACATGCATACCCCATCTGCCACCAGCAGACCAACCAGAAAATTCTGATGGTGACACCAGTCCCAGAGCCAGGAATTAATTTTTAAGGTTTTTCTGACGCTTCCATTGTCATTGTTTGCGAGTGGCAGGAGGGACGAGAACACTACTTGGTCTTCCAAACCCTGAACCAGTCTCCCCAAGGCCCTGAAGTTTTTCAGGGTCCCCTGAATCTCCTCAGTCTTCTTGCTGAAGAGATTTTCTCATTGGCCACCTGGAAGACTAATAAAGGACAGTAGTCGCTGGGCTGTACCAGACGCTAGAGTTTTCTGATATCTTCTTTTTACTCTGGCCCCAGGGAGGCAGCAGACTTCCCTGTGAGTTTTCCCCTCTTTCTCTTAGGCTGGAGTCACCAGTCACAACCACTCTTCTTTTTTTCTTATTAAAGGTGATCATGATATGAGGTGTTGTCTGACTCTCCCATGGTTACTCTTCTAACCTGGATGATCTCTTATCTACTTCATCATCTTCCTCATTTTCTTTATCCTCAAGTACCAGGACTTCAAATCTGTTGTAGAGGGGTACTTGGGAAGGTGACATAATCTAGGGGGTCATACACTGTCTACTCCAAGGAGTAACCTTTTTCAACCTCACCTGTCTCCTAGGTATCCCCTCCATCTGCCTGATGGCAACTGGCTAGGGGATCCTTAATTTCTTTTGTTTTGGGTGGCTGGCTTGCTTCTCTGAGGGATGGTAGAGTATGGCTCCACCAGTCAGTTTCCTCCTCAGGTTCCCTTATACTCCTTAGGCATTCCACCTCTTCCCATAGCTCTGCCACCATGCAGAGTAAATCATCCACCTGGTCACATCTTGCACAGATACCATCCCACATCACTGACAGTCTCTGGAACTCACTACAGCCAGACGCCTGGACGACTATATGTTTTTGAGGGACCTCTGTCTGGGTCTCCGTGTCCTTTTTGGCCAGCAGAGAGGAATTTGTTTTCTTTGCCTTCTGCTGCAAGGATGACATCCTTGAGGACCTTCTCAGTGACTACTGGCTGAGCTTACCTCTTAAGCTTCCCAGGCATTTGGGCCCTTCCTGCTTGCCCTGCCTGTGTGAACTGCTGTGCTGTGTCTTGCCATGCTCTGTTTGCCATGATCCTGGTCCTTTGTGTTCCCAGGCAGAGAGTTTTATATGTTTAGGGTGTGGTGGCCCACTTTGGCACCACCCCCTATGGGTCCACTGCTCTCATCAGCAGAGCTGCTGGCTCCTGGGCAAGTCCTGATGGGGACTTGGGGCTCCCTTGATGGCTCTTGACCTTCAGGAAAGAGACTCTTGGACGTTGCGTTTTCCCCATGCTCTGGTGCTGATGGCACACATGCTTTCTTTACCACCTTCCCCATATCTGCAGCACTGTTTGATTATCTCTAGGGCTGATCGTGGATTTCCACCACGGATTTTCGCCACTTTCTTTGTTGCACGTGAATCATTTCACAAAGGTGAGCACATTTGATACTTGCCGACAGCGGCTATATATTTAGCATACACATGCATATTCATAGCTTTTCCAGGAACTTTTCCATTCATAGCTTTTCCAGGAACTAATTATAATATTCACATATTAATTACACATGCACTTTCTTGCTGAGTGGGGGTATTTGGTGGTTGCCGATAGTCTTCCTCGCTGTGTTTACTGAATGACCTCAGTGCTTGCGCATGCTCACAAGGTCCTAGTGCTGAGTTAGCAGTTGGTATGTCCTTGCTTCTGTTCTGTTCCATTCTCACTCCACGCTGGGCACCACTCTGCTATCTTGAAGGCTGGTATCCTTGATCTTATTTACTGTCTCCTTAGTTATTATCAGTCCTGTGATGTTCCTTCCCCCATCAACCGAATATTCCTTTCTCTCTGAGTGTTAGTAAGTTACAACAGTTTGGTCTATTCTACTATGTTAAAGGCACACACACTATTGTTAGTTTAATATTTAAGGTTGCATTTCCCCCCTTTGAGACTTACAGTATGTACATATATCCTAAGTCTCATTCTATACCCTTATACCCTTCACCCATATTTGATTCTAATACAGCATTGTGACCAGCAATTACAAAATTGAATCATGATACATGCAAGAATACAGACACAGATTATTAATATAATGATCACAAACAAGTTTTTCAACCGTTTCCAGTTAGATAGCTAACAGGTAAGTCCATGCCATAATTCTTCAAATCCCCAGTTAGTATCATCTCTGATGGTCTGATCTAAGATCTTTGTCTGCTTCCAGATTTCTGCTAGGTCTGTGGATATTCTGCCGCTCTGGTCTGTGTATGTGCCAAGAGCTGTACGGTTCTCCAATGTTACCTGGGATAGGCTGGATACTTCAGTCTGTAATGCCTGTATAGCGTCTGGGAGTACAACACCCAATGTACATTTTCCAGTTCATCCTGGGGGAAAGGGCCTTTCTAGCAGTATTATTACACAATCAATACCACCCTTTCCCTTCTGGAGCATTCCAGTAGGCAGTTTGGGGTTCCTTAATCTGCAGTTGCATTGTCCAGCTACAGTCTGGGTAATGTCCTACCAAGATATTATCAGAGCTAAGAGTTTTACCCACTGCCAGCAGGTATTGTCTGAGATTCTGTTTTCCCTACAAAGACATATCACCAGGACCAAAAGGCAGTTGGTAAGGCTGCCCATACATCAGTTCATATGGACTCACATGATTCTTTCCTGGCTTTATTTGTATCCTTAACAAAGCAATTGGTAGGGCTTGTAACCAAATTAAACAAGTTTCTTGTCATATTTTAATTGTAACTTGAGTGTCTGATTCATACGTTCCACTTTCCCACTAGCCTGAGGTCTATATGGTTATGCATATCCCACTTGATTCCCAAACACCCTCCCACCTTCCTAACTACTTCTGCAACAAAATACAGACCTCTGTCCGAGGGCAAGCCTGCTGGTACACCATATCGGGGTATTATTTGATTTAATAAATGTTACTACTTCATGAGCCATATTGGTGTGACAAGGGAAAGCCTCCAGCCAACCAGAAAACATATATATTAGTACCAATATATACATATACCTGAGCCCATTGTGCTGTGGCAATTCTGTAAAGTCCACTTGCCAATAGTCTCCTGGACAATTGCCTTTCTTGTTCCAGCTGGGGGTCTCTTAGCATGGTAAACAAGGTTCACACTTCTTTAGAACACTTTTATAATTCCAGCCATTTGCATACTCAGAACTTGGAGCTTTAAAGCCTCAGTCATTGATTCTGTTCCCCCATGGTGGTTTTCTTCTTATAAGAGGCTGGGCAATTATTACTTGCCTGTTTGGTGTAACCCACCATCCTTCATCATTCTTCTTGGCTCCTAATAGACTAGGTAATTTCCCATCCTCTGTTTGATAACTTGGAACTTCATTATCCAAGCACTGATACTTATGAGGCAATATTAATGAAAGGTCCCCACCCACAGTTTCTTTGGCTGCTTTGTCAGCTACGTGATTACCAATATTCACCTGAGTGTTATCAAATTGATGTGCCTTAAAAGCAAATTTTGACTTTCTGACAATTCCAGAAGTCTCAGTAGCACAATCAGCTCGGCTTTCTGTGCTAATGTGTTCAGGGGGAATGCAGGGCTTTAGCCTCCATTATCTTATGTTTGGTTACCACAGCATATCCTGCTTTCCAGTTTCCAGTTTCATAAAGCTGCTAGCATCCACAAGCAGTTCGTAGTCCACATCCTTCAGGGATGTATCTTGCAGGTCAGACTGGAATATACCTGCTCAATGGTCTGTAAACAGTTGTGAATTAGCTCTCCTTCTTCTGGATCGGTTGTCAAAACCACTGCTGGTTCAAAAGGTTACTTACTTTCAGTTCTACGTCCTCTTGTTCTAAAAGCACAGCCTGATATTTTAGCAGCCTGCTTGGGGAAAGCCAATGACTGCTTTTCTGTTCCAGAATGGTTGTTACCATGTGAAGTAAAAATACAGTCCATTTTTGTCCCAAAGTATTTGACAAAATTTTCTTTTAGAGGCTCTAGTCCTTTTCTTGCTTCCAGTTTTATAAGATACTGTTTCTATCTTACAGGTCTGATGTTTGGTTTCAGATGAATAGTTACTGCTTCTGCATTTCATGATTGTCCCAGTGCTCCAGCAGCCCATATGTGCAGATATATCCACTTCCTCTGGGATATCCGGCTCCGTGGCTGGTTTCTGTAACATAAAAACTCGGGCCTCCACAGCCTTTTCATCAGCAACATGTACCTGAATTTTCTTTCCTTAAACCTAATTGATGCATGTAATTTATTCAGTATCTCTCTATCCAATGACAGCATGGGGTACTCAGGCATGCAAAGAAATTGATGGGTCAACATCTGTTTGCCAATTTTTAAAATTTAAAGAAAGTCCAGGTTCCTGTCCACCCTGTAGCACCAATGCCTGATGCTGTTTGTTTGCTTAATTACCCTTTGCAAGTATTTTTAACAGAATAAGTAGCTTCTGTTTCTACAAGAAATTTTACCTTATCATTCCCCAACCTAACTGTAGCCAGGGGTTCTGCTGGGCAGAGTTTTGAATCTTCCCCCTGTCCTCCTCAGTCTTCATCTAAAGTCATAATTTTCTCTGCCTGTCCTGACGTTCCACTAAATATCCGGTGTTTATTTTGATTCTGAGGGCATTCTCTCTTCCAGTGCAACCTGTGGAATTTGTTCACAAACCTTTCCATGCAATCCTTCTTTCCTTTCCTCCTGAGCCACTCCCCCCTTTCCTGGTTTCCTGGGTGAGAGTTACAGCCAACAACTTTCCTAAACTTTCAAATTTTACTCTGGAGCTTATCTTATGCCCAACCCCCCCCATACAATATACGATTCCTAGTTGAAACCTGACACGCTATAACCCACAATACACAATATTGTATAATTGTTATATTATTAATATATATTAATAATCAGGGACTTGAACCCCTTTCCACCACCATTTGAACCATTTCAGGGAACTTGCACCAGAGCAATGGTGGTCCAATTGCCATAGGTCTCCCAGGCCACAGTCATTATTGCTCCCAAATCATATTGGTCCTTTCCTTCCTTCCTCCGATTCAGGACCAATAGTAGTATATTTATGCATCACCTCTTTTAATCTTTCCATGAATCCAGAAGGTGATTCATTTATATCTTGCTTTATTTCATATAGCTTAGACCAGTTCACTGCCTTGGGGACCGCATTCTTAATACCAAATAAAATCCACCTCTGATATTGTTTTTAAGCCTGCCTGTCCTGGTCCCAATTAGGGTTCCAGTTAGGATTGGAGGTAGGTACATGAAGATTCACTATTACCTGCCAACGTGCCTGCTGTTATTTGTTGCTCTACCCCAGTCCAAGCCATATGAATAATGATATTCCTGTCAACACTATCAAAAACATGATGCATAATTATCAACCACTTGTTTCCAAATATCATAATCTATAATGGTAAAGGGAATCTTCATCATGACCTGACCATCATTGCCCACAGCTCATCTTAAAGTTGCAGTCACAGTTTCCCCTTGTTTTCCCCTAGTTTGCCCTGCTGTAGGGAAAAATCCTTCAGCCCCACCTCTAATATCTCCAGTGCCTGTGCTGGTGCTTGTGCTTGATTCTCATTGTCAGCACCTTCAGCCCCATTATTCACAATACCCCTTCTCCAGGGGGCTACCATTAAATCCAAATCCTCCTCTGCATTCCTCAAATGTTTAGTGCATAACCACCTTATGCTGCACAAAGAGCAACAGCATTTAAGCAAATTTTACTATCTGTCTCCAAGGACAATACTAACAGGTCCTGGGGTGCAAAATTAAAATTACAGTCCTTTTGCCGTTCCAGACGATATCTCAAAGTGACAAATTTCTGCATAAGCCACTTCATTCTACTTTCCTTCTTGCGTCAAGAATAACATCCACCATTGATTACAGTATTTTACCAGAGTCTCGAGAGTGACTGAACCCCCTGGGGGTTCACCGATTTGTTTCCAGGGTTGCAAAATGCAACCCAATGGGGATTTCTTCAAAATCCCCTGTTGGAGGCACTGGTCTTGACCTCCACCCAAGTTGTTGCAAAATGCAACCCAATGGGGACCTTTTCAGAGGCCCCCCTTTGGGGGCAGTGGTACCCATGATCCTGACCTCTACCAAATACCAAAGTCTGGACAAGCAAAACCAAACTAACTTTTACCCACCACTCAGGGCATCCCTGCATCTTAAGTGGAAAGGGACCAAAAAGAATGCCTTTTTAAAGAAATAAAATCTGGGTCTTACTGAGGTCCTGAGTTGGTCCGGGGAGCTGTTGCTCCTTTCAGGGAAACTTCCCCGATGCCAGTGTGAATGTCTCAGAACTCCCCGGATCCACAGGAAACAAGGCTGTGTGTCCCTGTTTAGGTGCGAAATTGTCACCATAAAAGTTGGTCGGAGAAACTCTCTGAGACTCAATGTGGAATTTCAGAAAGAAGCATTCTTTATTGCAGCACTGGGCACACACGTGTATCATTTTGCAAAGGTGAGCACATCTGATACTTGTCGACAACAGCCCTATATTTAGCATGCTCATGCATATTCATACCTTTTCAAGGAACTAATTATAATATTTGCATGCTAATTATGCATGTGCTTTCTTGCTGAGTGAGGGTCTTTGGTGGTTGTCGATAGTCTTCCTCACAGTGTTTACTGAATGACCTCAGTACTTGTGCACGCTTGCAAGGTCCTAGTGCTGAGTTAGCAGTTGGTATGTCCTTGCTTCTGTTCCAGTCTCTCTCCACGCTGGGTGCTACTTTGCTGTCTTGAAGGCTGGCATCCTTAGTTTTATTTATTGCCTCCTTAGTTGTCATCAGTCCTGTGATGTTCCTTCCCCCATCAGCCGAACTTTCCTTTCTCTCTATGTGTTAGTAAGTTAGAACAGTTTGGACTGTTCTACTGTGTTAAAGGCACTCACAGTATCACAGTATGTATCACAGTATGTTAGAGATTGGAAGGGACCTCAAAAGATCATCTAGTCCAATCCCCCTGCCGGAGCAGGAACACCTAGATAAGGTTACACAGGAACGTGTCCAGGCGGGTTTTGAATGTCTCCAGAGAAGGAGACTCCACAACTTCCCTGGGCAGCCTGTTCCAGTGTTCTGTCACCCTCACTGAGAAGAAGTTTCTTGTCAAGTTTAAGTGGAACCTCTTGTGTTCCAGTTTGTACCCATTTCCCCTTGTCCTATCATTGTTTGCCACTGAGAAGAGCCTGGCTCCATCCTCGTGACACTCCCCCTTTATATATTTATATACACTAATAAGGTCACCCCTCAGTCTCCTCCAAACTATAGAGACCCAGCTCCCTCAGTCTTTACTCATAAGGGAGATGCTCTACTCCCTTAATCATCTTAGTTGCCCTGCGCTGGACTCTCTCCAGCAGGTCCCTGTCCTTCTTGAACTGAGGGGCCCAGAACTGGACACAATATTCCAGATGAGGTCTCACCAGGGCAAAACTCACACTATTGTTAGTTTAAAATTTATGGTTACAAGCTTATAGAATAAAGTTTAATTTCCAGAGTATGTTGTTCTGTAAAATTTGAGAGATTCCAGTGAATCACAGCACTGCATATGTAGGAATGGAGTCAAGCTCAGTTGGAGTTGAAACTAGCGAGGGAGGTATAAGGCAACAATAAAGTTCTAAGATGTGCATCAGTAGGAAAGGGAAAGCTAAAGAGAATGTGGACCCATTTCTCATGGGGCAGGGGGCCTAGTGGCAAGGAACACTGAAAAGTCTAAAGTACTTAATGCTGATGTAGGAAAAAGGCACAGTAGTATCTGCAAGCAGGGATGTTGCTTCCTCTGGAAAGTGATGCCCATAGTGTTCTGTATTAAAAGGCCATGGTGTTTTCCGGAAAGACAGTGCTGTTTGGGGGGTATAGTTGTACTCGTTCGAAAACACATTACTGGAACAGAGGAGGGACTTCTGGGGCAAGTGGGATGTGTAACAGCCACTAGGGGCAGGGCTTCTTCAGGAACGGGGGGGTGTGGGGGGATAAGGGGTGTAGCACCTGTCACTGCTTGTTCTGCACAACTGTGTTAATAGTATGTAGACTTACTTTGATATTGGCAGCAAAGCCAGCTAACCTAAGGTCACAGTCACAACACATATTGAGGTATCTCATCCTCTACCTCTTACAGGAATTCCAGCTTGCAAAGTCTCTGGGGCAAAACTCTTACAGAGATGTAAGTCCTCTTGCAGTTCAGAGAATCACAGAATCATTAGGGTTGGAAGGATCCTCTGGAGATCATCTAGTTCAACCCACCTGCCATGACAGGGATACCTGGGTCAGGTTTCACAGGAACGCATCCAGGAGGGTTTTGAATGTCTTCAGAGAGGGAGACTCCACAACCTCCCTGGGCAGCCTGTTCACAGCCCAGTGAACAGGTAATGAACATTGTCTGTGGAGCAATGGTTATTCTCACGAGGGCCTGCACAACCCAGGATTAGAGCCGAGTGAGACAGCCTTGAACTCTCTCTGACTCAGCTGAGCCGGGGAGGCCTGGAGTCGAAGAAATGTAAGCAGAACGCTGAAACAGGAGCTTGCTGGCCACAAGGAATGCACCGCTTATCACAAGGCATGCACCCTGCTGTTGCAGAGATATGTGTGTAAAACTTAGCTTAGCCAATAGCAATGTATAGACAGGCGTGTGAACAGGTTTATGTAGCCAATGAAAGATGTACAGCTGTCACGTAAACTATCACCAATGGTATAAATTAGGTGAGCCTGTGCAATAAATCGAACAAGAAGCGTAACTCATATTGAGATTGTCTTCTTGATTCGGGTCGCTCTTCTGACAATTGTCAGGCAAAATTAATGACACGGTTTATTAATAAGAGGGGGAGAGAAATGAGTTTGTTAAAACTAGGATACTATGAAAAATTAAACAAAAAATAGATCCAAGAACAGACAGTAAAAAAAGGGAGGGAAGGAGGAGGGGAGATTAAACCAAACTGGGACAAAGAGAAAAAAAGAAAGGTGAAATACAGGGAAAGACAAAGGTTGAAAAGAGAACTGCAGGCCTGGCACAGTATACTTGATACTGGGAAAAAAAGACTGAAGAAATGTTTGAGGAAAAAACAAAGACTGAAGTAGAGTCTGAAGGCATTTCTCATACAGCATAAATCCTTGCCTAGGCTAGTTACTGGCTTCCGACCCTCTTCCCACTTTTGATTCTTCTGAAAGCACTTTTTGGTTAGCCATGCAATTAGTATATTATGAAGCTATCACAGAAAATAGAATTGTGCTTAGCAATTTGGAATATTTCAAATGTTGTCATGCTGCTAGATATTAGCTCATGAAAGCAAAGTGAATAAATAACTATCAGCTCCCTTTTTAGGTGGAGATGGTGAGGAGGATTATTAGAAGTGGAAACTCTACTTGGTAGTTATATGCAGTGTAAATTGTATTGACTCCAGCAGAGTTACTCCATACTGAGGTTATTATACATAGGCCCAGCTTCTAGATGGTGATCACCTTGGTAATGCTGTTAGGTTGATTTAGTCTTGTACATGTGTTGGATTCTCCTGTGCTCATTGCACAGTGGCTAATGGAAGGAGGGTGCTATAGGGGGAAGGGGCTGTTTGGTTAGTTCTGAAAAACATTTTTAGCTTTCTGCTGGTGTCATAGGTATCTGTGGGCATGGAAAGATCAACTCCAGGGGTTAGTTTCATTGCTTTAATTCTCTTTCATACCATTAAAAACTAGGCCCTTAGATTCATCCAGCCTAACTTGAAGGTTTAGAGAGATAGCAACCACAGTATCTCCATTATCCTGTGAGGAGAAAAAGGTACCCAAAGATGGCTTCAGAGTTGTGCCACTGAAGAACATAGAAACAATGAGCAGGTGGACCAGGCTGTTAGAATTGAAGTGGATCAGGGCTGGGAACATAAGGGTGAACTACTTATAGATCTATGGACCTGTGACACATGAGGGCATTTACGACAGGATGCAACATACAGATGGGCTAGTGATCAAGGGGTGGACTTGACCATTGACACCATTGCACAGGTTATCCATGAATGCAAAATGTGTGCTATAATCAAACAAAGCAGCTAAAGCCATTTTGGTATAGAGGTATAGAGGACGATGACTGAATTACCAACATGGAGAAACCTGGCAGATTGACTATATGGCACACTACCACAAACCTCAATTTTTTTACGGCAACACAGCACCCCTGAAAGATTTTAATCATACAACAAGACTCATTTCCAAACCAACCTCATAGACACCTGGGCCAAGGAGCATGGCATTGACTGGGTGTATCACCTCCCCTATCATGCACCAGCCCCCAAGAAAATTGAATAATAAAATGGACTGTTAAAGCTACACTGAGAGAAATGGATGCTGGGACCTTAAAAAATTGGGATACACATTTAGCAGAAGCCACTTGGATAGAGGATCTGCCAGTTGACCTGTCCCTGTCCAATCAAAACCCCTGCGCACTGTGGCAGACATAAGATCCCCATAGTATATACGAGGAGCTGGTTGTGAAAAAACTCTGTGTTATTATTCCTTTCTTGGGAAAAAGCAAACCTATTTGAAGGATTATTTTTGCTCAAGCACCTGGGAGCACGTGTTGGGTAATGCATAACTGTTGGGGAGTCCATGTGTACCTCACCAAGTGATCTTCACCGAGGCTGGATAGTTATGAATGGCAGGGTGTGGGGGATAGTATGGGCAAGTACCTAGGCCAGTGGCATCTCCAGTGCTTTGGAGCTTCACCCCTGAACAAGTGCGAAATCCAGAAAAACTAGTAAAACATTTGGGAAATGTATGCTGTTGTCCTGGCAATTCCAGAGAGGCACAAATCACTGCATCGTGCTGGGGCCTGGCCCATGCCTATCAAATCCTGCTCAACATTATTCAGCATACTCAAGGGGAAAAGGTCTCTGGATCTGATGTCAAAGCAACAGACTCTGCAGCTGAACCAAAGAATCAATCTGTGCTGTTATCAGTTGTGCCCCTGTACAGAGGAAGAAATGGACACAAAACACAGCTAGTGTAGTAAAAGAGGACAAAGCAGAGGCATTACAAGAAACAGAGGAAGAGGCAGAACCAGAGGTAAACTCTCAATCCCTGTCCCTGAATGAGCTGTGGGCTATGTGAAAAGATTTCAGCCATCATCCTGGTGAGCATATTATCACCTGGCTGCTCTGATGCTGGGAGCTAGTATAGAGTATACAGCTAGCATACAGAGGTAGTAGCCTGCACTTAGAGGGTACGGAAGCCAGGTAGCTGAGATCACTTTCTATGGAATCAGGTATTCACAAGGTGGTTGGAAAACGGAGACAAGTCCTCAGCCTCTGGAGACTAATCCTATCAACTGTGAAAGAAAGGTATCCCCTATATGTAGCTCATGGAAGCGGACAGCAATGGAGAGATGTATCCAGTACCTGAAAGAAGTAGATGTGCTAAGATGGTTTCTTTTGTCCCAAATAATGCAATTACCCACAGACCCAGACAAAGTTCTGTGTGATTAGGAGAAAACTCCAGGAGCAAACTTGCCAACAAAGTTTTCAAGCTGACAAGCAGGTATTCTTTATTGTGGCGCCGGGAGACGCGGGGGATACCTCCTCCTAATGTGTGTCCCCAATTGCCACACAAGCCGTCCTTTTATAGTCCCTGGGCATACATACATATTCATGAGGCTACGTATGGATTACATAACTTTCCAGAAACATCCCGCATGCATACAGAATTGTGGTGGTGGTCTCTGTTGGTCATTTACTTCTTCCAGCAATCCTCATCACTTCTGGCAGCCTTTGAAGCACGCGCAGTAGATGCTCATACCAGTTTAACTGGTTTGTTAGCACCAGAGACATAATAATCCTCCTATCCTCCTACTTATCAGTTAGTTTAACTGTAGCCCATCCTGGACACCTGCAGTTCCCAGATACTCCTTATCCCTGTGTCCTGTTCTTCTAGACTGTTTTCTTAAAACTATGTCAATTATAACAATTTATCTTGTACAAGAATTCTCAGTATGTTCTCTAGCTTTACTCTACTTTTTTTCTATGTATCATGCACCTCAGTAATTTTCCATTGCTACTGTTACAAAGCCATCAAACTTAACATTACTTAAAATTGATTCTAAAGGTTTATATATTCCATTTTGTAATTTTGTGCTCCCCCTTGTCTCAAATCCCCCCTTTTTCTGTCCTTTTGCAAATTCTTTTGCAACACTATATGCTACCATTGCTGTCTAAAGTCTTTTTGAAATAATTTCCCATTTCTACTTGATGCTTGATTTCATTTCTCTTCCAGTCTTCATAATTTATCATAGACCGTTTACAACACCAGAGGGAACATTCCACAAGTAATCAATATTAAAATAATTAACATCAGTATTCCTGCAATCAGTTGCCTCAACCAGGAGACATTAGGTAACCATGAAGATAACTTTTTCCATATTTCTTCAAAACCCCAGGAGGTGTCATCCATGGCCATTTCATGAAATATCTTAGTTTGTTTCCAAATTTCCCCCAGATCTGTTTCAATTCCACCACTTTAGTCTGTATAGGAACTACAGCTTTCATTGATTATATAACAAACCCATCTTTGAGATGCCAGTAACATGTCTAGAGCCATTCAGTTTTGTAATATCACCTTAGATTGGCTGGTTATCTCTTGTTGTTCTGCCTGGATTATATCGATGCTTTTACTTTCCATTTCCTCTATGGTTGCTGAGATATTTACAATTGCCTTCTATAATTCACTTACTGCCCAAGATGGAATTGGCCTCCTTACAAAACTATGGAATGCGGTGTGCCGTTTAGTAATAGGGTTAAACCCTCACTTAATTTGTTTAGCAAAACTGGTCCCGGAAGGATACCAGTCGGTAGTAGTAAAGTTGGGTTTTACAGCACCTAAGCTGCATGCCCCCTTCCAGTTGGGGGGTAGAATCAAGAGATCATCTGGTCCAACCCCCCTGCAAGAGCAGGGTAACCTAGAGTACATCACACAGGAACTTGTCTAGTCGGGCCTTGAATATCTCCAATGTGGGAGACTCCACAACCCCCCTGGGCAACCTGTTCCAGTGCTCTGTCACTCTCACAGTAAAGAAGTTCTTCCTGATGTTAACGTGGAACCTTCTATGCTCCAGTTTACACCCATTGCCCCTTGTCCTATCACTGGATATCACTGAAAAAAGCCTAGCTCCATCATCCCGACACCCACCCGTTACATATTTGTAAACACTGATGAGGTCACCCCTCAGTCTCCTCTTCTCCAAGCTGAAGAGACCCAGCTCTTTCAGCCTCTCCTCATAAGGGAGGTGTTCCACTCCCTTAATAATCTTTGTGGCTCTGCGCTGGACTCTTTCAAGCAGCTCCCTGTCCTTCTTGAACTGAGGGGCCCAGAACTGGATGCAATATTCCAGATGCGGCCTAACCAAGGCAGAATAGAGGGGGAGGAGAACCTCTCTTGACCTACTAACCACACCCTTTCTAATGCACCCCAGGATGCCATTTGCCTTCTTGGCCACAAGGGCACATTGCTGGCTTATGTTCATCTTCCTGTCCACCAGGACCCCCAGGTCCCTTTCACCTTTGCTACTTTCCAGCAGGTCAGTCCCCAACCTGTACTGGTACATGGGGTTGTTCTTCCCCAGATGCAAGACTCTACACTTGCCCTTGTTGAATTTCATCAAATTTCTCCCCGCGCAACTCTCCAGCCTGTCCAGGTCTTGCTGAATGGAAGCACAGCCTTCTGGTGTGTCAGCCATTCCCCCCAGTTTAGTGTCATCAGCGAACTTGCTGAGAGTACACTCGGTTCCCTCATCCAGGTCATTGGTGAAAATATTAAACAGCATGTGCATGGACCACACCAAATGCATATTTAGAATCAGTCCAAATATTTATCCTTTTATCTTTAGCCAGATCCAGGGCTCTTATTAACGCTATTATTTCTGCCTTCTGGGTAGAGGTGTTCGCAGGTAATGGTTTAGGTTCTGTTACCTGTGAAGTGGTGGTAAAGGCATATCTCGCATTTCCTTTACCATTTTTTATGAAGCTACTACCATCAGTAAACCAAGAATCAGCATCTTCCAGAGGGTTCTCTTTCAAGTCTGGTCGGCTCGAATATACAGTCTCTATGGTGGTCAAGCAGTCGTGTGTTAATGGTTCTGTTGATTGTTCCTGCAAAAAGGATACTGGGTTCACAACGTTAGTGACCACAATTTCTATATCATCCTGTTCTACAGTGGTGGCCTGGTATTTTAAAAAAACGTGAAGGAGATAACCAGTGGGCTCCTTTCTGCTCCAGGACTGCTGATACCACATGGGACACTAGTAGAGTAATCTTTTGTCCCAGGGTGAATTTGCGAGCCTCTTCAGTATTCATGACAACTGCTGCTACAGCCCTTAGGCATCCGGGCCATCCTTTCCTCGCTTCATCCAGCTGTTTTGAAAAATATGCCACTACCCTTCTGTAGGGTCCTAGTTTCTGAGCAAGGACCCCCAAAGCTATTCCCTGTTTTTCATAAGAATATAGCCAAAACGGTTTAGTCACATTGGAAGTCCCAGAGCTGGAGCTCTCATTAACTCTATCTTTAAATTTCTAAAAGCCTGCTTTGCTCAATCAGTCCAGTCCAATGAGGGAGGTTTTCCTTTAACAGTTCATGAAGTGGTCTTACCAGAATACCATAATTATGGATCCAAAGTCTGCAGCATCCTGTCATTCCCAGGAAAATCCAAATCTCCTTGACGGTCGATGGTCGTAGAGTCTGGCAAATGCCTTCTTTTCTAGAAATTCCAAGTTTTCTCTGTCCTCCTGTTATTTCATATCCTAGGTAGGAAACTTGGGTTTGGATTACTTGGGCCTTGTTTGGATACCCGATAACCATTCAGTCCCAGAAAATTTAATAATTCCATTGTCCACTGGATACATTCTTCCTTTGTTTTTTTAGCAATTAATAGGTCATCCATGTATTGTAATGGAGTACCCGTCTCAGTAGGTGGCTTCCATGATTCTAGTTCTCGTGCTGATTTCCAAAAATTGCTGGACTGTTTTAAAACCCTTCAGGTAATACCATCCAAGTTAATTGAGTTTCCCTTCCTGTGTCAGTATTTTCCCATTGTAAAGGAAATAAATTTTGGCTTTCTTTGGCCAATGGTAAGCAAAAGAAAGCGTCCTTTAAATCCAGGATGGCAAACCATTTCTGATTATTATTCAATTTAGTCAATAAGTCATACGAATTAGCTACTACTGGACGAATATTCTCTGAAATTTTAATTGCCCTGAGATCGTGAACCAATCTGTAACTTTTCCCATCATATTTCTTTACTGTCCAGGTAGGAGTATTATATTCCAATTCACATTCATTTAATAATCTATATTTTAAAATTTATCAATGTTTTTTTTATTCCCTTTGATCTTCTAATTTTAAGGGATACTGTTTTATTCTAATTGGGTAGGCCCCCCTTTTTTATTTCCACTTTAACAGGCAAAGCATTTTTCGCCTTACCTGGAACTTCAGATGCCCATACTCCCACATATACCTGATTAAGGTGTTCTTCTATTTCAGGGAGGTCCTCCTTTTTGCTTTTCTGTTGAATTAAAGATAAACTCAAAACTGCAATTAATTTTTTAACTCTGAATTCCATTTTGCCTTCTTTAAATGTTGCTTCTCACCCTAATAAAGATTTTAGAGAATTTGGCATGCATAAAAATTTATGCATTCCTATTTGTTTTCCCAATTTGTACTTTAAAGGTTTCAGAAAGAATGCCTCTTTTTTTTTTTTTTTCTTTTTTTTTCTCTCTTTTTCTTGGTGGCCAGTAGCTCCCACATCTGTAACGAATTCTTTTCTCTCTGATTTAACACCAAATAAGTTGCTGCTGTATCCACTAAAATTCCACTTTATTTCCTCTAGTCCCTAGTTTTAATGTAACCAGTGGATCTGCTAGGGTAGATTCCCCAGGTCCCCGTCAGTTTAGTTCCTATTCAGTCACCCGGAGCCACTCCATGGCACTGCTCTCCCCCAGGGCAGTCTCACTTCCAGCGTCCAAACTCCCCATAGCACGAACACCGATCTGATCCCACAGAAGAAGAGCCCACTCCCCCACCTCCGCCCAACATCCCTCCTCCCACATTCAAACACAGGAGCTGCTCGAGCTCCCCTCCTTTCCCCCTTGGTTTTCCCTTTTTTTTCTCACAGCGGCTCACCCTGCTCTGCAGGGCCTGCAGATGCCTGCCTCTGCAACAGCACTTCTGGTTTAACCCCTTCTTAACTCTGAATGTGAATGTGCCGCTTGTTGCCAGTGACAGAAATCTCTTCCTCCTTATCAATATCAGATAGGACAGATGCAGAGGGTGCTCCTCTTGGAGGTACCTGTGGTACATGATTTTCCAACCTATCTTCCTGATTACTGTTTTTTAACTTTAAACATCTTTCCCCAATATCACAGGCTGAGCATATCCATCTTAACTTTCAGTTTTTCCCTGTAATTTTCCAAAGCCAAAATTAAGGAATCTTCAGAGCTGTATTAATTTTGCATTCAGTCTGTCACTCCGTGTGATTTCTTGAAGTGAAAAACATATCTTCATACATTACTTCATCCCATTTTCCTTGCTCCCTCAAAACAACATCAATTGTTACAATGTGTTATAGTTCAGAGTTCCATTTTTAGGCCATTTTTCCTGATCTTCCAAAGTATACAAAGGCCACCATTGGTTACAATATTTTACCAATATTTTCTTATTTACCGAGCCCCCAGGAGACCCTCCAAGTTCTTTCCAGTGTGCCAAAATGCACCCAAAAGGATTCTTTTTCAAGATCTCTTCACTCTGCTGATTTTCCACTATCAATCTCACATTCACACACACACACACACACACACAAACGGGATGCCCCAGACACACTCCACACAGTTACAACACTTGAGACAGAGACTTAAATTCAACCAAACAACAGTTAATAACACAGTTATAACATCCTGTCACCAGTACCAAAATCATTACTGTAACAAGCCACAAAATAAGGTGAATACCAGTAGAATCAAAAGCAATACTTCCTAACCCCTGTGGCTCAGAGCATACTGTAACATTAATAGGGGGGTTTCCTTGAACCCTTTATAATTGACCAGCCTGTCAGTGTCCCAGGAAGGATAAGACCCTTGTGTCCGGCCAGCCTGTCTGCGTCCCACTGTGGGAACCATACTGGACAGCCCACTGTATCGGAGGGTGACTCTACTAACCTATTCAGAGACCCACACTGACAGCATCACTGAATCAAATCCCTTATGGGCTGTTGATAGCACACTGGACCAAAAACCATTTCCACAAGACACCCCCTGCATCTCGTAGGACCCAAATCACAAGATGCCCCCTGCTTAGTTATGACAGTCTGTCACTGATACCAAAATCACAAGACCAAAATCCTTAGCATAGCAAGCCACAAAATGAATCAAATGCCAACAAGATCCAAAACCATTTCCATGAGACACCTACACTCCCTGCCTCTTGCAGGACACGAAGCACAGGAAGCCCCCTGCTACTTGTGGGTGTATAACAATAAAATCCAAAACCTTTTCTACAAGACACCCCCTGCATCTTGCAGGACCCAAACCACAAGAAGCCCCCTGCTTCTTGTGGGTGTATACCAAACGGACTCTAGCAGCCGGGTATACGCCTTTATCTACGAGATTTACAGAAGGCCTCCAAACTATGCATACGCTTCCAAACCAGCCCAGTTACCAATTTAGTCTTTATGCAAGATGACCCCTGCACCTCACAGACTGTACAAAAGAAAAGAATACCTTTTATGAGATGGTCCTTGTCTGCTCCTGCAGCTATCTGAATGAGTCGAGGGGTCCCTCCGGGAAAAATTCCCGAGGGCCCTAGGGAGCCCTGTCCTCAGTGGGTCCTGCAGCTGAGCAGAGAGGGTCCCATCTGGGGTGCCAAATTGATTTGGAGAAAACTCCAGGAACAAACTTGACAACAAAGTTTTCAAGCTGACAAGCAGGTATTCTTTATTGTGGCGCCGGGAGACACGGGCGATAACTCCTCCTAACGTGTGTCCCCAGTTGCCACACAAGCCGTCCTTTTATAGTCCCTGGGCATACATACATTTTCATGAGGCTACGTATGGATTACATAAATTTCCAGAGAGTTCCCCACATGCGTACAGAATTGTGCTGGTGGTCTCTGAGGGTCGTTTACTTCTTCCAACAATCTTCATCCCTTCTGGCAGCCTTTGAAGCACACGCAGTAGATGCTCATACCAGTTTAATTGGTTTGTTAGCACCAGAGACATAATAATCCTCCTATCCTCCTACTTATCAGTTAGTTTAACTGTAGCCCATCCTGGACACCTGAGGTTCCCAGATACTCCTTATCCCTGTGTCCTGTTCTTCTAGACTGTTTTCTTAAAACTATGTCAACTATAACGATTTGTCTCGTACAAGAATTCTCAGTATGTTCTCTAGCTGTACTCTACTTTTTTTCTGTGTACCATGCACCTCAATAATTTCCCATTGCTACTGTTACAAAGCCATCAAACTTAACATTACTTAAAACTGATTCTAAATCTTTATCTATTTCATTTTGTAATTTTGTGCTCCCCCTTGTCTCATGTGACATGGAAAATTGGTACAATGTACAGCATCGTCATATGGCTACTCCTAGAGCAGGTTACATAGGAATGCTTCCAGGTCAGTTTTGAATGTCACCAGAGAGGGGGACTCCACAACTTCCCTTGGCAGCCTGTGCCAGTGCTCTCCCACCCTCAGTATAAAGAAATTCTTCCTGATGTTAAGGTGAAACTTCTTGTGTTTTCGTTTATGGCCACTGTGAGAAATGGTCTCTAGATAAAAATTTTTCTTGTAATACCTCAGGGTAGACACAGCAGTAAAGGGGCTATTTATTATTTTTTTTTGAAAAAACAGTTGTCCTGCTGTCGTAATTTAAGCCCAGCCAGTAACTCAGAACCACACAGCCGCTTATTCACTCACCCCTCCTTCCTCTCCTTGCTAACGGAGGGATGGGGAGGAGAACTAAAAGAATGTAACTCCCACGGGTTGAGATAAGAACAGTCCAGTAACTAAGGTATAACACAAAACCACTACTGCTACCACCAATAATAATAATGATAAGGGAAATAACAAGGGAAGATAATACATTCGCTCACTACCCGCCGACTGATGCCCAGCCCGACCGAGGAGTGATCTAACCCTTCCGGGTAACTGCCCCGAGTTTATATACTGGGCATGACGTGCTGTGGTATGGAATACCTCTTTTGTTAGTTTGGGTCAGTTGTCCTGTCTCTTCTTCCTCCTGGCTTCCCCTCCTCCCTGGCAGAGCATGAGACTCAGAAAGTCCTTGGTCAGAGTAAACATTACTGAGCAGCAACTAAAAACATTGGTGTTATCAGCGTTGTTCCGAGGCTGAAAGTCAAAACCACAGCACTGCACCAGCTAATAAGAAGGAGAAAAAATGAATGCTACTGATGAACCAAGGACAGATGATGATCAGAGAGAAGTCAGGGCCTGAAGACATTTTCTTGGCGTGATATAAAATTGCTACTTAGCAGACAACAGCATATAATTGAGTTCATTGGCTGTTTTCCCTTAAAATCAAATCCTCTTGAGGTACACATCGAACTTACCCATCTTCCCTCATTACCCACC
Organism: Neopsephotus bourkii; assembly: GCF_033783945.1. Classification (NCBI taxonomy): domain Eukaryota; kingdom Metazoa; phylum Chordata; class Aves; order Psittaciformes; family Psittacidae; genus Neopsephotus; species Neopsephotus bourkii. Next base: position 174,392 of record NW_026900656.1, read on the forward strand.
AGGTTTATCAGGGTCCCTGAGCAAAAGCAATCCCATGAATGGGTTTGGGTTTACCTGAAGCAGGAATAACTCTGACTGTCTTCCCCAAGAAATTCTTTATGTGCACCACAGGAACTTTATCCCCTTCTACAGTATGTAAAAGTTCCAACTGGGCTGGACCAGCCCTGTCGGCAGGTCTTCTGTTGTTGACCAACCAGGTGGCTTTTTTTGTATCCCACCACCCATTGCTCTCAGTATAGTTTTTAACAGCCTATTCTACCATTTGACTATCCCAGAGGCTGGTGCATGGTAGGGGATGTGAATGATATACCTGCTTGATGTCGTGCTCTTTGGCCTAAATGTCCATAAGGTTGTTCAGAAAATGAGTCCCATTGTCTGACTCAGATTTCTCTGGGGTGCTGTGTCACAACAAGACTTGTTTCTCAAGGCTCAGTACAGTGTTCCGGGTGGTGGCATGGGGCAAAGTGTATTTTTCCAGCCATCTGGTGGTTGCTTCTACCATGGCAAGCACATGGCGTTTTCTTGATGGGTCAGTGGGAGTGTTATATAGTCAATCTGCCAAGCCTCCGACCCATATTTGTACTTCAGCCATCAACCTCCATACCAGATAGGCTTTAACCACTTGGGTTCCTCAATTGCATCACGTTTCACAGTCATGAATAACCTAGGCAATAGTGTCCACTCTTAAGTCCACCCCTCGATCACGGGCCCATCTGTATGTTGCATCTCTGCCCTGATGGCCTGAAGTATCATGGGCCCAGTGGGCCAAAAATAACCTCCCCTTTTGTTGCCAGTCTAAGTCCATCTGAGCACTTAAATCTTAGGAGCTTTATCCGCTTGTTAGTTATTCTGGTGTTCCTCAGTGACCCAACTCTTGGGTACGTGAGCATCTACATGGTGTACCTTCACCACCAGGTTCTACACCCCGGCAGCAATATCTTGCCACTGTGCAGCAGCCAAGATGGGTTTACCTTTGCGTTGCCAATTGCTTTGCTTCCATTGCTGCAACCACCCCCACAGGGCATTTGCCGCCATCCATGAGTCAGTAGAGAGATAAAGTACTGGCCACGTTTCTCGTTCAGCAATGCCCAAAGCCAGCTGGATGTCTTTCACCTCGGCAAACTGACTTGATTCACCCTCTCCTTCAGCAGTTTCTGCAGCTTGTTGTCGGGGACTCCATGCAGCTACCTTCCATCTCCAACACTTTCCCACAATACAACAGGACCCATCAGTAAACAAGGCATACTGCTTTTCACTTTCTGACAGTTTCTTGTATGGTGGGGCCTCTTAAGCAGGCATCACCTCCTCCTCTGGTGACATTCCAAAATCTTTGCCCTCTGTCCAGTCCATGATGACTTCTAGAATTCCTGGACAGCTGGGATTTCCTATTGGAGCTCGTTGTGTAATTAGTACAGCCCACTTACTCCATGTAGCATCAGTTGAATAATGTGTAGAGGAGACCGTTCCTTTGAACATCCAGGCCAGCACGGGCAACTGGGGTGCCAGGAGGATCTGTGCTTCAGTGCCAGTCACTTCTGAAGCAGCTTGAACCCATTCATAGGCTGCCGGTATCTCTTTTTCAGCTGGCGTATAGCTGGCCTAGGATTTTCTGTATCCCTGTCTCCAAAAGCTGAGGGGTCGACCTAAAGTCTCCCCTGGAGCTTTCTGACAGAGGCTCCAGGTAGGACCATTCTCCCTGGTTGCGATGAGTACATTTTTTACATCTGGCCCTTACCGCACTGTTCCAAGGCCTACTGTATGATCTCTCTCTCCTTTATTTTGTTCAACATCTTGTTGTTGCTCAGGTCCCCGTTTGAAATCATTCTTCTTACGGGTCACATGATAGAGAGTGTTTACAATCCAACTGTAATTTGGGATGTGCATTCTCTAGAACTCCACACCACCTTAGAAAGCTTGTGTTTCTTTCTTATTACTTGGTGGAGACATTGCTGTTATCTTGTTGATCACATCTGTGGGTATCTGTCTACGTCCATCTTGCCATTTTATTCCCAAAAATTGAATCTCCTGTGCAGGTCCCTTAACGTCACTCTGTTTTTATGGCAAAACCGGCTTTCAGCAGGATTTCAATTATTTTCCTCCCTCTCTCAAAAACTTCTGCTGTATCGCCACAGATGATAATGTCATCAATGTATTTCAGGTGTTCTGGAGCTTGCCGCTGTTCCAGTGCAGTCTTGATCAGTCCATGGCAGATGGTAGTGCTGTGTTTCCACCCCTCGGGCAGTCGGTTCCAAGTGTACTGGACGCCCCTCCAAGTAAAAGCAAACTGTGGCCTGAACTCTGCTGCTAAAGGAACTGAGAAAAAAGCATTGACAGTATCAGTTGTGGCATTCCACTTGGCTGCCTTTGACTCCAGTTCAAACTGAAGTTCTTGCATTTCCGGCAGCACTCAATGGCGGTGTAACTTCACTCATGAGTAACATTACATTCATGAGTAACTTTACTCATGAAGTCATGATAGTCTACTGTTAGTCTCCACTCTCCATTAGAAATATGTACTGGCTATATGGGGCTGTTAAAGTATGAGTGGGTCCTGCTGATCATTCCTTGTCTCTCCAGTATATGGATCAGCCACTTGATGGGAATCAGGGAGTCTTGGTTGATACGATATTGCCACCAATGCACTGTTGTGGTTGCAATTGGCACTTGTTGTTCTTTGACCTTAAGCAACCCCACAACAGAAGGTTCTTCTGAGAGACCAGACAAGATGGACAGCTGCTTAATTTCGTCTGTCTTCAAAGCAGTAACATCAAAAGCCCATCGGTACCCTTTTGTGTCCTTAAAATACCCTCTCCTGAGGTATTTGTCTATGCCAAGGATGCATGGAGCCTTTGGACTGGTCACAATGGTGTGCTTTTGCCACTCCTTCCCAGTCAGGCTGATTTCAGCCTCCAGTACAGTCAACTCTTGGGATCCTCCTGTGTCATGGTTTAACCCCAGCCAGACAGCTTGTCCACTCACTTCCCCCCCTTCTTGCCCTCCCCTATTCTCGGAGGGATGGAGAGGAGAATCAAAAAGAAATGCAACTCCCACGGGTTGAGATAAGAACAGTTTAGTAACTAAGGTATAACACAAATCACTACTGCTACCACCAATAATAGTAATGATAAAGGAAATAACAAGGGAAGAGAATACACCACCTCATCACCAGGCGATCGATAACTCGCCCCCCCAGCCCAACCAAGCACCGACCGATACCTCCTCCAACCCTGCAGTCCACCTAGCCCTTCCGGGTCACTCCCAGTTACATCCTGGGCATGACGTGCTGTGGTATGGAATACCTCTTTGGTCAGTTTGGGTCAGGTGTCCTGTCTCTGTTTCCTCCCGGCTTCCCTCCTCCCTGGCAGAGCATGAGGCTCACCAAGTCCTTGGCCAAACCAAAACATCATTTTTATCAGCTTTGTTCCCGCCCCGAAAGTCAAAACACAGCACTGCACCAGCTACCAAGAAGGAGAAAAATGACTGCTACTGCTGAACCCAGGACATCCTGTCACTCCAGAAATAGAAATGGGTTCCACCCCTTGACAGCTTGATGGCATCAGGGTACACAGTGCACTGGTATCTATTAGAGCTTTATACTTCTGTGGGACTGATGTGCCAGGCCATCTGTTCCACACAGTCCGGTAAATCCGATTGTCCCTCGGGTCAGAAATCTGATTGTCCCTCTCCCTATATCTTCTATGTCAAAATATATATATCAAAAATCTGATTTTTTTTCTATATCAAAAATCTGATTGTCCCTCTCCCTATATCTTCTCGCTCGAAGAGTAAGACACCTTTTGTTAGTAGCTGAGACGTGGGTTGGTACACATGGGGAGCTGTATATATTGGATAGATTGTTTCTCAGTTGTTTGAACTCCTGGGACAGTTTTTCCATAGCTGAAATGATGGAAGGGGTGAGATTGTCTTTGAACACTCGGAGTTAACAAATCACTTCATCCACTATTGGTGGTGCTACTTCATGCCAGGTTATTGATGCCAATGAGTGGGCATATGATGATGGTGCGGTCCATGTAAATTTCTGCCACATTGGTTGTGTACATTCAACTTCATCTGGATCTATGGATGCATTCCTGGCATCTGGCCTGTGATAGATCGTCTCTACAATGGCTGATTTTTTCAGAGACTGCATGCTTTTCTCTGT